>NW_026651369.1:2009195-2309195 GCF_014773155.1 Arachis stenosperma
CACTCATCATCATTCTCAACTATGAACGTGTGCCTGACACCACCTCCGTTCTACTTTAGATTGAGTAGATATCTCTTGGATTCCTTAACCAGAATCTTCGTGGTATAAGCTAGAACTGATGGCGGCATTCAAGAGAATCCGGAAGGTCTAAACCTTGTCTGTGGTATTCTGAGTAGGATGCAATGACTGAATGACTGTGACGTGCTTCAAACTCCTAGCAGGGGGTGTTAGTGACAGACGCAAAAGAATCAATGGATTCTATTCCGGCCTGACCGAGAACCGACGATGACTAGCCATGCTGTGACAGAGCATAGGAACATTTTCACTGAGAGGATGGGAGGTAGCCACTGACACGTGAAACCCTACATACAGCTTGCCATGGAAGGAGCCTTGCGTGTTTGAAGAAGAAGACAGTAGGAAAGCAGAGATTCAGAAGATGGAGCATCTCCAAAACCTCAACCTATTCTCCATTACTGCTGAGCAGTACTAATTTCATGTTCTTTTGCTTTTCACAATCAATCCTGATAATTTCTGATATCCTGACTAAGATTTACAAGATAACCATAGCTTGCTTCAAGCCGACAATCTCCGTGGGATCGACCCTTGCTCACGCAAGGTACTACTTGGACGACCCAGTGCACTTGCTGGTTAGTTGTGCGGGATTGCAAAAGTGTGATTGCAATTTCGTGCACCAGATATTTTATACGCTTTTTGGGGGTAATTTCATGTAGATTTTAGTATGTTTTAATTGGTTTTTAGTAGAATATATTAGTTTTTAGGCAAAAATCATATTTTTGGACGTTACTAATGAGTTTGTGTGTTTTTTCTGTGATTTCAGGTATATTTTCTGGCTGAAATTGGGAGCTGAGCAAAAATCTGATTCGGCTGAAAAGGACTGCTGATGTTGTTGGATCCTAACCTTCCTGCACTCGAAATGGATTTTCTGGAGCTACAGGAGTCCAATTGGTGCGCTCTCAATGCCAGTAAGAAATACTTTGGGCGTTAAACGCCCAAAGAAGCTCCTGCTGGGCGTTTAACGCCAGTAAAGGTACCATCTGGGCGTTAAACGCCAGAAATGCACCTTCTGGGCGTTTAACGCCAGTTTGCTAGCATCCTGGGCGTTTAACGCCAGGGGTGGGGAGGAGTAAAATTCGTTTTTCTTTACAATTTTTCTAAATTTTTAAGTTTCAATTTATGATTTCTTGCATAACATGTTTCAAATATCATCCTTCAAAATCAAATTGGTTTTCTAAGAACCCTAATTTCTAAAATCCCTTTTTCAAAAATATCAAATGTATCTTAATTTATAAACACAATCTTTTTCCAATCCAATTCTTTTTCAAATATTTTTAAAAATCTTTTCAACTCATCTTATCTTTTTTATGAAAATACCTCTCCTTCTACTCCTCTCCTTTCCTTTCTTTTGCTTGAGGACAAGCAAACCTCTAGTTTGGTGTGATTTGCCATGATCACTGAGCTAAACTCATTAAGAATCATGGCACCTAAGAGAACAGGAAGAGCAAGGATGTGAACTTAAGGGAGCTGAAGCATCGAATTAATTCTTGAAGGCATCCCAGACTAAAGGAACATCCACTTCCCAAAATACAGGTTGTTAAGTTCTAATTCCAGCTTTAACTCTGTGATAGTATTATTATAGGATTTTACCTTAGAAGTTATATAGGAGTAGTAGTACTTAACATATCTATTTTGATTTTATTTCCAATTAAGCTATTTATTTTTCTCATCATCATCAGGCATGAATAAAGTAGTAGATTTTTTTAGAATAAAGAAGTAATTTATATTTTTGAGTTCTTAGTAATAAAGACTATAATTAATTATATGTGGTGGCAATACTTGTTGTTCTCTGAATGAATGCTTGAACAGTGCATAATGTACTTTGAATTTGATGAATATTGGCTCCTGAAAGGATGAGGAACACGAAAATATTATTGATGATCTGAAAAATCATGAAATTGATTCTTGAAGCAAGAAAAAGCAGTCAAAAAAAAAAAAAAAACAAGCCATGAGCACTAACCAAGAGTAAAAAGGATCCAAGGCTTTGAGCATCTATGGATAGAGGGCCCAAGGAAATAAATCCAAGCCTAAGCGGCTAACTCAAGCTGTCCCTAACCTGTGCTTGTGTCATGAAGGTCCAAGTGAAAAACTTGAGACTGAGTGGTTAAAGTCGTGATCCAAAGCAAAAGAGTGTGCTTAAGAGCTCTGGACACCACTGACTGGGGACTCTAGCAAAGCTGAGTCACAATCTGAAAAGGTTCACCCAGTTATGTGTCTGTGGCATTTATGTATCCGGTGGTATACTGGAAGACAAAGTGCTTAGGGCCACGGCCAAGACTCATAAATAGCTGTGTTCAAGAATCACATACTACACTAGGAGAGTCAATAATACTATCTGAATTCTGAGTTCCTAAGGATGCCAATCATTCTGAAATTCAAAAGATACAGGGAGATGCAAAACTGTTCAGAGACAAAAAGGTACAGCCCCGCTCATCTAATACGAATCTGAGCTTCATTTAAAACTCTAAAATATTATTACTTCTTAATTTCTGTTAGAACCTATTTTATTCATCTAGTTGCTTGAGGACAAGCAACAGTTTAAGTTTGGTGTTGTGATGAGCGGATATTTTGTACGCTTTTTGGGGGTAATTTCATGTAGATTTTAGCATGTTTCAGTTAGTTTTTAGTAAATAATATTAGTTTTTAGGCAAAAATCATATTTCTGGACTTTACTATGAGTTTGTGTGTTTTTCTGTGATTTCAGGTATTTTCTGGCTGAAATTGAGGGAGCTGAGCAAAATCTGACTTAGGCTGAAAAGGACTGCTGATGCTGTTGGATCCTGACCTCCCTGCACTCGAAATGGATTTTTTGGAGCTACAGGAGTCCAATTGGCGCGCTCTCAACGGCGTTGAAAAGTAGACATCCAGGGCTTTCCAGCATATATAATAGTCCATACTTGCGCAAGGATAGACGACGTAACATGGCGTTGAACGCCAAGTACATGCTGCTGTCTGGAGTTAAACGCCAGAAAAACGTCATGATCCGGAGTTGAACGCCCAAACACGTCAAAACCTGGAGTTTGACGCCAAGAAAGGCCTCCACACGTGGAAAGCATTAGTCTCAGCCCCAGCACACACCAAGTGGGCCCCAGAAGTGGATTTCTACACCAATTATCTTAGTTTATTCACTTTCTGTAAACCTAGGTTACTAATTTACTATTTAAACAACTTTTACAGACTTATCTTGTACCTCATGACATTTTCAGATCTGAATTACATACTTTGTGACGGCATGAGTCTCTAAACTCCATTGTTGGGAGTGAGGAGCTCTGCAGCGTCTCGATGATTTAATACAATTCCTTTGTTTTCCATTCAAACACGCTTGTTCTTATCTAAGATGTTTATTCGCGCTTAACTGTGGAGAAGGTGATGATCCGTGACACTCATCACCTTCCTCAACCCATGAACGTGTGCCTGACAACCACCTCCGTTCTACATCAGATTGATGAATATCTCTTAGATTCCCCAACAGAATCTTCGTGGTATAAGCCGGATTGATGGCAGCATTCATGAGAATCCGGAAAGTCTAAACCTTGTCTGTGGTATTCCGAGTAGGATTCCGGGATTGAATGACTGTGATGTGCTTCAAACTTTAACCTGCTGGGCGTTAGTGACAGACGCAAAAGAGGATTCTATTCCAGTAGGAGCGGAACCAACCGGTGATTAGCCGTACTGTGACAGAGTGCGTGAGCATAGTTTTCACTGCGAGGATGGAAGTAGCCACTGACAACGGTGACACCCTACATAGAGCTTGCCATGGAAGGAACCTGCGTGTGAGAAGAGGATTTCAAGGAAGAGATGAGTCAAAGGACAAGCATCTCCAAACTCCAACATATTCCACATCCTTTACAAACAAATAACTCTATTGCTCAAGTAACATTATTCCCTCTTTTATCTTTATAATCAAATCTAGTAATTTCACTTTTAATCCAATTAATCCTTGTTGACATCCTGACTAAGATTAATAAAATAAATATTGATTGCTTCAAACCAATAATCTCTGTGGATTCGACCCTTACTCACGTAAGGTATTACTTGGACGACCCAGTACACTTGCTGGTTAGTTGAACGGAATTGTGAAAAGGAAGTAATCAATTAGTTGAGTTAGTTTAACTTTTTGGCACATGCCAAGGAGTCACTAATCAAGAATCACAATTTCGTCCACCAATTTTTTGGCGCCGTTGCCGGGGATTATTGAGTTTGAACAATTGAAGGCTTATTTTATTTCTTAGATTAGGAATAATTTATTTTTGTTGCTATAGAGTCATCAATTTTGATAGGATAGTTTCTTTTCAAAATTTCTTTCAAAATTTATTATTTTTCTTAATTAATTGCTAATTTTCGTGAGTCTAGTGTCTTGTTCTAAGTTTGTGTCACTTGCATATTTTATATTTTTCTTTGAAATTTTCGTGTTATTGTTCTTTGTTTTTCCTTAATCTTCAAGTTGTTCTTGTCTATTTTTCTTGTTTGATCTTTAATTTTTCTTGTTTTGTGGCTTTTCTTGTTTTTCTTATACTAATCTAAAGTATAGTTTTCTAAGAGGAATATACCCATTCATAACAATTTGTTACCTTTTTTGGCCATTTGGCTAGAATAGAAGGGTCATATTCTTGATAAGGGAGCATCAATACTTTTGAGAATCTTTTTCAAAAATAATTTTTCTTGATTTAATCTTGTGCCAAACTCTAAGTTTGGTGTTTTATTGTTAATCTTTTTATAATTTTCGAAAATTTACTTTGATTTTCTAAAAATTTTAAGTTTGGTGTTCTTTCTTTTGTTCTTGGTGTTCTTGTGAATCTTCAAAGTGTTCTTGAGTTTTTCTTGTGTCTTGATCTTAAAATTTTTAAGTTTGGTGTTCCTTGGTGTTTTCCCTCCAAAAATTTTCGAAAAATAAGGAGCATTGGATCTAAAATTTTAAGTCTTGTGTCCTTTGTGTGTTTTTTTCTCTTTCATCATAAAATTCAAATTCAAAAAAAATTATTTTCTAACTAATTTTGAACTACTTTTTCGAAAATTTTATATAAAATTCAATTTTCAATTTCAAAATATTTTCGCTTTCTTTTATTTATTTCATTTTTATTTTATTTTAAAAAAAAAAATTTTTTCATAAAATATTTTCAAAATATTTTTATATACTCCTTCTTTTTTATTTATTTTATTTATTCCACAACTATAAAATAAATAATTATCAACATATAATTATCCCTTGTGATCTAGTATGGAAGCAAGTGGGAATGAACAGTCCAAGAGGACTCTGGGGTCATATGCTAACCCCACTACTGCTTCATATGGGAGTAGTATTTGTATACCCTCCATTGGAGTTAGTAGCTTTGAGCTGAATCCTCAGCTCATTATCATGGTGCAGCAAAACTGCCAGTATTCGGTCTTCCACATGAAGAACCTACAGAGTTTCTGGCACAATTTCTGCAAATTGCTGATACAGTACATGATAAGGAAGTAGATCAGGATGTCTACAGACTATTACTGTTTCCATTTGCTGTAAAAGATCAAGCTAAGAGGTGGTTAAATAACCAGCCTATGAACAGCATAAAAACATGGAAACAGCTGTCAGAAAAATTCCTGAATCACTATTTCCCTCCAAAAAGGATGACACAGCTAAGGCTAAGCATCCAAGGCTTCAAACAAGGGGATAATGAATCTCTTTATGATGCCTGGGAGAGATACAGAGAGTTGCTAAGAAAATGCACCTCTGAAATGTTTTCGGAATGGGTGCAATTAGACATCTTCTACTATGGGCTTACAGAAAAAGCTCAGATTTCTCTAGACCACTCAGCTGGTGGATCTATACATATGAAAAACAATTGAAGAGGCTCAAGAGCTTATTGATACAGTTGCCAGAAATCACATCTGTACTTAAGTAATGAATCTTTCATGAAAGAAGCTAAAACAGTAACTGCAGAACTCAGTCCAGTGGATCAGGCTAATGAATTCAATCAGCAATTGGACTTTCTAACTCAACAGCTAGCCGAATTCAAGGAAATATTACAGGAAACAAGAATGGCTAACAGGAACATGGAAGTACAATTAAAGCAGACAGAAAAACAACTGTCAAGACAAATAACAGAAGAATGTCAAGCAGTTCAATTAAGAAGTGGGAAAACATTAAATACCTCACTTCAAAGCAGCAGGAAACCAAGAAATGAACAAGTGGATACTCAAAATCCTCCTGAAGACAGTCCGAGCCCAGAAAGGGACAAAGCTGGCATTCAAACGCCAGTAACAAACAAGGAAGGGGCGTCTAACGCCACTCCAGCTCCCACCACTGGCATTCAAATACCAGTGGGGAATCAGTCACATACAAGTGCTGATAACAACCCTTTTAAAAAGGCTTCCCAACCCACTTCTGTAGGTAATAAACCTGCAGCAACTAAGGTTGAGGAATACAAAGCCAAAATGCCTTATCCTCAAAAACTCCGCCAAGCGGAACAGGATAAGCAATTTGCCCGCTTTGCAGACTACCTCAGGACTCTTGAAATAAAGATTCCGTTTGCAGAAGCACTTGAGCAAATACCCTCTTATGCTAAGTTCATGAAAGAGATCTTAAGTCATAAGAAGGATTGGAGGGAAACTGAAAAAGTTTACCTCACTGAAGAATGCAGTGCAGTCATTCTGAAAGCTTACCTGAGAAGCTTAAAGATCCTGGGAGCTTTATGATACCATGCACATTAGAGGGCACTTGCACCAAACAAGCTTTATGTGATCTTGGAGCAAGTATCAACCTAATGCCTGCATCTACTATCAGAAAGCTTGGTTTAACTGAAGAAATCAAACCAACCAGGATATGTCTTCAACTTGCTGATGGCTCCATTAAATACCCATCAGGCGTGATTGAGGACATGATAATCAAGGTTGGGCCATTTGCCTTTCCTACTGACTTTGTGGTGCTGGAAATGGAGGAGCACAAGAGTGCAACTCTCATTCTAGGAAGACCTTTCCTAGCAACTGGCCGAACCCTCATTGATGTCCAAAAAGGGAAGTAACCTTGAGAGTCAATGAGGAAGAGTTCAAGCTGAATGTTGTTAAAGCCATGCAACATCCAACACCCCAAATGACTGCATGAGTGTTGATATTATTGACTCTCTGGTAAGAGAGGTCAATATGGCTGAGAGTCTCGAATCAGAGCTAGAGGAATTTAGACTCAATGCTTTCGAAAATGCAAAGATTTACAAAGAGAAAGCGAAAAGATGGCATGATAAGAAATTGTCATCCAGAGTCTTTGAGCCGGGGCAAAAAGTTCCGCTATTCAATTCTAGGCTCAAATTATTCCCTGGGGAATTAAAATCCCGGTGGAGAGGTCCATATGTCATTACAAACGTGTCACCATATGGATACATAGAGCTTCAGGATAATGACTCTAACAAAAAGTTCATTGTTAATGGACAAAGAGTCAAACATTATCTTGAAGGCAATTTTGAGCAAGAATGCTCAAAACTGAGACTTGATTAAACTCAGTCCAGCTAATGACTTTAAAGAAGCGCTTGCTGGGAGGCAACCCAGCCAATCACAAAATTTAATTTTATTCGTATTAATTAATTAATTATTTCTTTACAGGTTTGAGTCCAAGTATCTTCAAAAGGTGAAATAGCAATTGGTTGAAGTCACAGAGTTACAGGGAAATTTGGAAGCTCACTGGCATGAAAAAGCCAGTAAGAAATACTTTGGGCGTTAAACGCCCAAAAGAAGCTCCTGCTGGGCGTTTAACGCCAGTAAAGGTAGCCATCTGGGCGTTAAACGCCAGAAAGGAGCATCTTATGGGCGTTAAACGCCAGAAAGATGCACCTTCTGGGCGTTTAACGCCAGTTTGCTAGCATCCTGGGCGTTTAACGCCAGGATGGTGGGGAGGAGGTAAAATTCGTTTTCTTTACAATTTTTCTAAATTTTTAAGTTTCAATTCATGATTTCTTGCATAAACATGTTTCAAAATATCATCCTTCAAAATCAAATTGGTTTTCTAAGAACCCTAATTTCTAAAATCCCTTTTTCAAAAATATCAAATGTATCTTAATTTATAAACACAAATCTTTTTCCAATCCAATTCTTTTTCAAATATTTTTAAAATCTTTTTCAACTCATCTTATCTTTTTATGAAAATACCTCTCCTTCTACTCCTCTCCTTTCCTTTCTTTTGCTTGAGGACAAGCAAACCTCTAAGTTTGGTGTGATTTGCCATGATCACTGAGCTAAAACTCATTAAGATCATGGCACCTAAGAGAACAGGAAGAGCAAGGATGTGAACTTAAGGGAGCTGAAGCATCAGAAATTAATTCTTGAAGGCATCCCACAGACTAAAGGAACATCCACTTCCCAAAATACAGGTTGTTAAGTTCTAATTCCAGCTTTAACTCTGTGATAGTATTATTATAGGATTTTACCTTAGAAGTTATATAGGAGTAGTAGTACTTAACATATCTATTTTGATTTTATTTCCAATTAAGCTATAATTTATTTTTCTCATCATCATCAGGCATGAATAAAGTAGTAGATTTTTTAGAATAAAGAAGTAATTTATATTTTGAGTTCTTAGTAATAAAGACTATAATTAATTATATGTGGTGGCAATACTTGTTGTTCTCTGAATGAATGCTTGAACAGTGCATAAATTGTACTTTGAATTTGATGAATATTGGCTCCTGAAAGGATGAGGAACACGAAAAATATTATTGATGATCTGAAAAATCATGAAATTGATTCTTGAAGCAAGAAAAAACAGTCAAAAAAAAAAAAAAAACAAGCCATGAGCACTAACCAAGAGTAAAAAGGATCCAAGGCTTTGAGCATCTATGGATAGGAGGGCCCAAGGAAATAAAATCCAAGCCTAAGCGGCTAACTCAAGCTGTCCCTAACCATGTGCTTGTGTCATGAAGGTCCAAGTGAAAAACTTGAGACTGAGTGGTTAAAGTCGTGATCCAAAGCAAAAGAGTGTGCTTAAGAGCTCTGGACACCACTGACTGGGGACTCTAGCAAAGCTGAATCACAATCTGAAAAGGTTCACCCAGTTATGTGTCTGTGGCATTTATGTATCCGGTGGTAATACTGGAAGACAAAGTGCTTAGGGCCACGGCCAAGACTCATAAATAGCTGTGTTCAAGAATCAACATACTACACTAGGAGAGTCAATAATACTATCTGAATTCTGAGTTCCTAAGGATGCCAATCATTCTGAAATTCAAAAGATACAGGGAGATGCCAAAACTGTTCAGAGACAAAAAGCTACAAGCCCCGCTCATCTAATACGAATCTGAGCTTCATTTAAAACTCTAAAATATTATTACTTCTTAATTTCTGTTAGAACCTATTTTATTCATCTAGTTGCTTGAGGACATGCAACAGTTTAAGTTTGGTGTTGTGATGAGCGGATATTTTGTACGCTTTTTGGGGGTAATTTCATGTAGATTTTAGCATGTTTCAGTTAGTTTTTAGTAAAATAATATTAGTTTTTAGGCAAAAATCATATTTCTGGACTTTACTATGAGTTTGTGTGTTTTTCTGTGATTTCAGGTATTTTCTGGCTGAAATTGAGGGAGCTGAGCAAAAATCTGACTTAGGCTGAAAAAGGACTGCTGATGTTGTTGGATCCTGACCTCCCTGCACTCGAAATGGATTTTCTGGAGCTACAGGAGTCCAATTGGCGCGCTCTCAACGGCGTTGGAAAGTATACATCCAGGGCTTTCCAGCAATATATAATAGTCCATACTTTGCGCAAGGATAGACGACGTAACATGGCGTTGAACGCCAAGTACATGCTACTATCTGGAGTTAAACGCCAGAAAAACGTCATGATCCGGAGTTGAACGCCCAAAACACGTCAAAACCTGGAGTTTGACGCCAAGAAAGGCCTCCACACGTGGAAAGCATTAGTCTCAGCCCCAGCACACACCAAGTGGGCCCCAGAAGTGGATTTCTACACCAATTATCTTAGTTTATTCACTTTCTGTAAACCTAGGTTACTAATTTACTATTTAAACAACTTTTACAGACTTATCTTGTACCTCATGACATTTTCAGATCTGAATTACATACTTTGTGACGGCATGAGTCTCTAAACTCCATTGTTGGGAGTGAGGAGCTCTGCAGCGTCTCGATGATTTAATACAATTCCTTTGTTTTCCATTCAAACACGCTTGTTCTTATCTAAGATGTTTATTCGCGCTTAACTGTGGAGAAGGTGATGATCCGTGACACTCATCACCTTCCTCAACCCATGAACGTGTGCCTGACAACCACCTCCGTTCTACATCAGATTGAATGAATATCTCTTAGATTCCCCAACAGAATCTTCGTGGTATAAGCCGGATTGATGGCAGCATTCATGAGAATCCGGAAAGTCTAAACCTTGTCTGTGGTATTCCGAGTAGGATTCCGGGATTGAATGACTGTGATGTGCTTCAAACTTTAACCTACTGGGCGTTAGTGACAGACGCAAAAGAGGGATTCTATTCCAGTAGGAGCGGGAACCAACCGGTGATTAGCCGTACTGTGACAGAGTGCGTGAGCATAGTTTTCACTGCGAGGATGGGAAGTAGCCACTGACAACGGTGACACCCTACATAGAGCTTGCCATGGAAGGAACCTGCGTGTGAGAAGAGGATTTCAAGGAAGAGATGAAGTCAAAGGACAAAGCATCTCCAGAACTCCAACATATTCCACAATCATTTACAAACAAATAACTCTATTGCTCAAGTAACATTATTCCCTCTTTTATCTTTATAATCAAATCTAGTAATTTCACTTTTAATCCAATTAATCCTTGTTGACATCCTGACTAAGATTAATAAAATAAATATTGATTGCTTCAAACCAATAATCTCTGTGGATTCGACCCTTACTCACGTAAGGTATTACTTGGACGACCCAGTACACTTGCTGGTTAGTTGAACGGAATTGTGAAAAGGAAGTAATCAGTTAGTTGAGTTAGTTTAACTTTTGGCACATGCCAAGGAGTCACTAATCAAGAATCACAATTTCGTCCACCATACAGCAGACCTCCACACCTTAATCTATGGTGTGTAGAAACTCCACCGTTGAAAATACATAAGAACAAGGTCTACGCATGGCCGAGAGGCTAGCCCCCAATGATCTAAGAACTAGACGTCCAAAGATGATCCTAAGATCTAAAGTGGTCAAAAGATTTTTAAATACAATAGCAAAAGGTCCTATTTGTAGAGAACTAGTAGCTTAGGGTTTACAACGATGAATAAATGACATAAAAATCCACTTCCGGGCCCACTTGGTGTGTGATTGGGCTGAGCATTGAAGCTTTCATGTGTAGAGACTTTTCTTGGAGTTAAACGCCAGTTTTTGTGCCAGTTTGGGCGTTTAACTCCCATTCTTGTGCCAGTTCCGGCGTTAAACGCCAGAATTCTTGAGCTGACTTGGAATGCCTGTTTGGGCCATCAAATCTCGGACAAAGTGATGTGTGGAAAACGATCCAACACAAAACTCACCGGCAAGTGTATCGGGTCGCATCAAGTAATAATAACTCACATGAGTGAGGTCGATCCCACAGGGATTGAAGGATTGAGCAATTTTAGTTTAGTGGTTGGTTTAGTCAAGCGAATCAAGTATTGGTTGAGAGATTTGTGTTTAACAGGAAGTAAATGACAGTAAATGTAAAGGGGGAAGGGCAAATTGCAGTAAATTAAAGAACAGGAAGGTAAAATGGACTGAATCTTAAAGAACAAGAAAGTAAATGACTGAAACTTAAAGTGCAAGAAATGTAAATTACAGTAACTTAAACGGCAAGAAAGATAAATGGCTTGAATATAAAAGGGGTTTGAGGACTGGGATTGCAGAATCTAAACAGAGAGAAAGTGAATTGCAACAATTAAGAGAGCAAAAATTGAATCAGAAGCAGTAAGCATTCAAACAGAAAGGAAATAAAGTGCAGAAGAGGTTCACAGAAGAACCAAAAGTAAAATTGGGTCTCAGGTCTCAAGAGACTAGGTAGCAGAGCCTAGATCTCTATTTGCCTTCCTAGATCCAAGTTAACAAAGCAATTGGCAAGAATTAGAAGAAGAAGCAGTAGAGAAAATGAAATTCAACTTGATTATGCAGAAACGAAATTGAAGAGATTTTGAATGGAGGTTGAGACAGAATTTCCTCAACTCTTCACACCCAAAACTCAAAACAAGAAGATTAGAATTGCTAAGGCAAGAACGAGGGAGAAGAGAGATCAATTCCCTCCCAATTCTCAGAATTCTCGGTTCAGTCACCAAGAAAGTATTCAAAGCTCCCAAAATAAAAGTAAAAATTCAAAGCTAAAAGTAAAAGTCCTAATTACATCAAACTAACTCCTATTTATACACTTTCTATTCTTGGATTTTGGGATTTGGGTGGGCTTTTGATTTGGTGAAATTGGGTTGAAAGAGGCCTTGGTTAATTGCTCTTGAAGTTTGAAGAGAAACCCAAGTGAACCATGTGAACCGGATTTGAATTTTTGCCAAGTTGGATTCAAAGTTTGAGTTGAAGTTTGGGGTCAAACTTTGAGGCCAACTTTTCATATCAGCAATTCAATTTTTCTGGTGCCAAAGTTGGCCTTCAAGTTTGGGGGCAAACTTCAGCGCAAACTTTGGCCTTTCCTTAAATACAATTGGCGCCAAAGTTGGCCTCCAAGTTTGGGGGCAAACTTGAGCGCAAACTTTGGTTGCCCTGGGTGAGAAATTGACATGCCAAAGTTGGCCTCCAAGTTTGGGGGCAAACTTGAGCGCAAACTTTGGCTATCCTGGGAGGAATCAACATGCCAACGTTAGCCTCCAAGTTTGGGGGCTAACGTTGGCGCAAACTTTGAGTGCCCAGGGAAGAAATTTCAACTTCTCAAGTTAGCCTTCAAGTTTGGGGGCAAACTTTGAGGCTAACTTTGCACCAAAAGTTTGTGCCAAAGTTTGGGGGCTAACTTCAACTCCAACTTTATGTTTCTTGGTTCAATTTCACTTGTTTCATTGCTCCCTCTTTGCTTCTAGCCGTTCCTTCTTTCTTCCACTTTTCTCCAAGCTTTCTTCACCTATCATAAATCAACCAAACACATCAAAGCTATGCTCAAAATCATGAGATATTCAATCTATCATAATATGCAACAATTATAGCATAAAACCTCATGAATTTGCATTAATTCACATATGGTTGATTGATTTAGAGAAGTTATGCATTTTCACTCCAAATCACTTACTTAGGATACAAGAAAGTGCATAAATGCTATCAAAACAAGTGAAATTAGCTTGAAAAATGGGTATATGATGACTTGTCATCACAACACCAAACTTAAATCTTGCTTGTCCCCAAGCAAGCATCAAAACTAAGAGTACATGAAATGAATTAAGAGGGTATTATCCTTATTATGCAGATAGCAGAACTTGATCCATGGGGCATTTATGCAGACAATGACAACTCAAGTTATTGTTCCTGTTACCTAGTACATATCTTTCTTCAAAAGCTTGCTAAACTTGCTGTTATAAGACTCACTTTTTGACTCACTCCCTTGCTAACTCTTCTTGGCTTATAATGTTTTAACAAGCTTATTATTCTTTTAGAGGTTGGGTGTTAAATGCTGCAGCATAGCCTTTGGCTTTATTTTCTTTTCTTTTGCTCAACATCTTTCCACCACAGACACATGGCTCACTAATTCTTCTTAGGATCATTGATGCCCAGCATCTCTTTGGATAACTAAATGTTTTGTATCTAAGTTGCTCTTTATTGTGGATTTTCAATTGGCCATCCCAAATCAGTTGATCTAAGTGACCGGGTTTTAAAATACCCCTTAGAATTTACTCATCCAAGCAGATCTTAGTACAAGAACACCACAGGCATATGTCCTAAGGTCCAAGCTATTGGTGTCCAACCTTTATTCTTTGTTTTTCTTGCCATTTTGGCTTTTTCTTTCTCTTTTCTTTCTGTTTTTATTACCAAGGGTTGTTTCATTCTTGATAAGAGCTTTTATAACAGCAAGCTAACTCACACTTGAATGAGGATGATAATATGCAACAATTATTTCATGAGTTATACATTTAATCAAACACATGTACCACCACCAACTTCCATTCATGCTTATGCAACATTGGATATTTTACTTTTCAATTCAAACCAAACTCTTTTATTCAAGCATATGGGAAACAAAACAATTTTCAAGCTAAGTGATGGATACAAGCATTATGCAGATTTAGCATTTTTAACAAGCTATTTCACTTGCAGCTAGACGAACACTTTAGCAAGATATACAATGGTTCCCATGTTCAAAACAACACACAGCAGCAAAGATTAAGTTCAGATACAACCTTTGAAGTTGCAGCCCTTTGATTCTTCCTTCTGTTGTGTTCTCTTTGAGTTAAAATGCATAGTGTCTTCAAATGTTGGCTCATATCCTGCATAGTTCTCAAAGTTGCTTGCTTCTCAAGCCCTTAGTTATATGGTTAGTGTGCATAAACTGAGTGTGGTTTCAGGATTTGTTTTGGTGTGTGAACACCAAACTTAATTATTTTGCCACTGTCTCAGATGTAACAAGTTAACCATATTTGAAACCATGTATCCTTGCTAAAGTTTAATGGAATTAGAGCTAGAAAATAATTCAACAGTTGAATAATGTGGTTGATTGCTTGGAGCTAGAATCATGCAAGAGGTGAGAATGTTTTTAAATGATATTTTTGGTGGAACACCAAACTTAGAAGTTTTCATTCTCCCTCAACTTGTTTTGGTGTGCAACACCAAACTTAGCTCCTTGCAATGCATACCAATTATTCAACATTTTTATTGGAAAAGCTATGAAAAGAAACTACCTCAGGTTGGGTTGCCTCCCAACAAGTGCTCTTTTATTGTCATTAGCTTGACATCTTCATCTTTGCTTATCATGGAGGTCGAAAATCACAGTGCCTCAGCTTGTCTGTCTTCACTGTGAACTTCCTTCCGGTTTCCTCTTTGATGACTTCTATAAATTCTTGTGGAAGGATCTTAGTCACAATGTAGTACTCAAGTGACTGTGGGGACACCTTCAAGGGTTGAATATTGATCATCACTCGATCCCCTAGTGAAAACTTTCCAGTGAGGTTTTTTTGCTTTTCTTTAGTTCTATCCTCTACTTCTTCTTGAAAGGATTCCTTGTTGTGTTTTTCTTGGCTGGTGCTTCCCTTGTCCAGTATTTTCTCATTGTCCTCTATGATCCCTTTCCATCATTCCTTCCTTGTAGCATCTCTATTGTTGGTTGGTTTGTCTTCAATGGTTTTGAAGAAAGTATCTGGTTTCTTCTCACTCATTTCTGCAAAGTACTTCGCCAGTTGAGCTATCTGCTCCTCAATTCCTCTCATTAACATCTCTTGGTTCCTTGTTGTCTCCTCTTGATGTTTCATTATTCTTTCCATTAGGATCTCCAAGTTTGTGATTCTCTGAGAGTCTTGTGAGGTTGGTTGGTTATGACATGTTAAAGGTAGGAAGGGTGGGTGTGGTGGTGGCATGTAGTGGTTGTTATTGCTGTAATGATGTTTTGATGGTTTATGAAGTTCGGGTTGTTATAATTGAAGTCCCTTGACTTGTGATTTTGGTGCTCATTCCTTCTCCAGTTGAGATGAGTCTGGGAGTGTCTGGGTTGTGAGTATTGGCTTTGGGTGGTATTGGTGGGTGGGGGATGTTGATTGGTTATGGTCATGGGATTGCCCTGGTGGAAACTTCCTTGTTCTTGATGTTGAGGCTCCCTTATTCTCAGATAAGAATGAGGTCTCCATGGTGGAAATTTGGCATTCACTGCAGCAGATAGCTCCATATTTTGTTGTGGTTGATGGTGCATTTGTCCGTTTAGGTCCTTGGACGCATTCTCTCCTTCAATAGTCGTCACTTCTTTTTCTGGGGTTGCATTCTGCGATTTCTCAAATGAATATTGGTTGTTGACTTCTTTATCATTGAAGTCTGAAATTCCTTGGGTAGTTGTTGTTGCTCTGAGTAGGCCATCTGAGAAGTAATCTACTGCTTTTCTTGTCTCTGGGGTCAATCCTTCGTAGAAAGCTCGGAAGCCCACTTTATCAATTGCTTTCTTGTATCTTTCCCATGCCTTGAAGAGTGGTTCTTCGTCCCCTTGTGTGAATAAATGCTCCTCCTCTTTCAGCTGGGTGATCTGTCTGGATGAGGTGAATTTGGCCAGAAATTTGGTAACCAGATCATTCCAACTAGTGATACTTCCTTGGGGAAAGGTTTCAAACCATTGTGCAGCTTCACCCTTTAATGAGAAGGGGAATAACAGGATCTTATAAGTGTCATGATCTGAACCATCGGTTTTGACCGCATTACAAGTCTTTAGAAAAGTGGATATGTGCTGCTGAGGATCTTCCGATGGATTTCCTTCATAAGAACAATTGTTCTTAATGAGTGTAATGAGTGGTGGCTTCATGTCATGATACCCTCAGTCTGTAGAAACTTGATTTCCTGTGATATGCAAACAATCAGGATGACCAAATAACAACACGATTGAGAATTATGTGCAATTGTTTGAGATAAATTGTTAGTGAGTTAATAGAGGCAATTTCTCAAACAGTTAGTGTGTTAGTGAAACAGAAAAGAAAAATGCTTAATCTAGACCTCCACTTCACTTAATCATTGTCAATCTATTTCAATCCCCGGCAACGGCGCCAAAAACTTGATGTGTGGAAAACGATCCAACACAAAACTCACCGGCAAGTGTACCGGGTCGCATCAAGTAATAATAACTCACATGAGTGAGGTCGATCCCACAGGGATTGAAGGATTGAGCAATTTTAGTTTAGTGGTTGGTTTAGTCAAGCGAATCAAGTATTGGTTGAGAGATTTGTGTTTAACAGGAAGTAAATGACAGTAAATGTAAAGGGGGAAGGGCAAATTGCAGTAAATTAAAGAACAGGAAGGTAAAATGGACTGAATCTTAAAGAACAAGAAAGTAAATGACTGAAACTTAAAGTGCAAGAAATATAAATTACAGTAACTTAAACGGCAAGAAAGATAAATGGCTTGAATATAAAAGGGGTTTGAGGACTGGGATTGCAGAATCTAAACAGAGAGAAAGTGAATTGCAACAATTAAGAGAGCAAAAATTGAATCAGAAGCAGTAAGCATTCAAACAGAAAGGAAATAAAGTGCAGAAGAGGTTCACAGAAGAACCAAAAGTAAAATTGGGTCTCAGGTCTCAAGAGACTAGGTAGCAGAGCCTAGATCTCTATTTGCCTTCCTAGATCCAAGTTAACAAAGCAATTGGCAAGAATTAGAAGAAGAAGCAGTAGAGAAAATGAAATTCAACTTGATTATGCAGAAACGAAATTGAAGAGATTTTGAATGGAGGTTGAGACAGAATTTCCTCAACTCTTCACACCCAAAACTCAAAACAAGAAGATTAGAATTGCTAAGGCAAGAACGAGGGAGAAGAGAGATCAATTCCCTCCCCAATTCTCAGAATTCTCGGTTCAGTCACCAAGAAAGTATTCAAAAGCTCCCAAAATAAAAGTAAAAATTCAAAGCTAAAAGTAAAAGTCCTAATTACATCAAACTAACTCCTATTTATACACTTTCTATTCTTGGATTTTGGGATTTGGGTGGGCTTTTGATTTGGTGAAATTGGGTTGAAAGAGGCCTTGGTTAATTGCTCTTGAAGTTTGAAGAGAAACCCAAGTGAACCATGTGAACCGGATTTGAATTTTTGCCAAGTTGGATTCAAAGTTTGAGTTGAAGTTTGGGGTCAAACTTTGAGGCCAACTTTTCATATCAGCAATTCAATTTTTCTGGTGCCAAAGTTGGCCTTCAAGTTTGGGGGCAAACTTCAGCGCAAACTTTGGCCTTTCCTTAAATACAATTGGCGCCAAAGTTGGCCTCCAAGTTTGGGGGCAAACTTGAGCGCAAACTTTGGTTGCCCTGGGTGAGAAATTGACATGCCAAAGTTGGCCTCCAAGTTTGGGGGCAAACTTGAGCGCAAACTTTGGCTATCCTGGGAGGAATCAACATGCCAACGTTAGCCTCCAAGTTTGGGGGCTAACGTTGGCGCAAACTTTGAGTGCCCAGGGAAGAAATTTCAACTTCTCAAGTTAGCCTTCAAGTTTGGGGGCAAACTTTGAGGCTAACTTTGCACCAAAAGTTTGTGCCAAAGTTTGGGGGCTAACTTCAACTCCAACTTTATGTTTCTTGGTTCAATTTCACTTGTTTCATTGCTCCCTCTTTGCTTCTAGCCGTTCCTTCTTTCTTCCACTTTTCTCCAAGCTTTCTTCACCTATCATAAATCAACCAAACACATCAAAGCTATGCTCAAAATCATGAGATATTCAATCTATCATAATATGCAACAATTATAGCATAAAACCTCATGAATTTGCATTAATTCACATATGGTTGATTGATTTAGAGAAGTTATGCATTTTCACTCCAAATCACTTACTTAGGATACAAGAAAGTGCATAAATGCTATCAAAACAAGTGAAATTAGCTTGAAAAATGGGTATATGATGACTTGTCATCACAAAGTATGAACTATTATACATTGCTGGAAAGCCCAGAATATCTACTTTCCAACGCAATTGAGAGCGCGCCAATTGGACTTCTGTAGCTCCAAAAAATCCACTTCGAGTGCAGGGAGGTTAGAATCCAACAACATCTGCAGTTCTTTTCAACCTCTAAATCAGATTTTTGCTCAGATCCCTCAATTTCAGCCAGAAAATACCTGAAATCATAGAAAAACACACAAAATCATAGTAAAGTCCAGAAAAGTGAATTTTAACTAAAAACTAATAAAATATAATAAAAACTAACTAAAACATACTAAAAACATACTAAAAACAATGCCAAAAAGCGTATAAATTATCCGCTCATCATGAACCAACTTAGCTAATCAATTACCACACCACAAACATTGGGGCTTTTCTTCACAATATGAACTCCACTCTTCTTCTTCATACATTCTCTTTTCATTTAGCTCAAAAGACAAGCACACAATTAAGCAAGATGAAAATGCAACACAGAACTTAGCTAGTCAAACATAATTTTAAGAACTGAAAATTAAAAGGTCTAAGCTATTATCAAAGCATGTTCTATTTCATACATGATTTTCCTTATTTTAGGCTTGAGAGAGAGAAAAAGAAACTCCACCACCTTTTACTCATGGGTGTTCTCCTGGCCATCCCCTTGCTTATCCCCTTCTCTTGGGGTTCTCTCGTTGTGTCTACTTGTGCTACTTTGCATTCGTTCCACTCTGGCCCTTCTCCAATCTTCTAAGGCTTTCCTTACTGATTCATGACTCTTTTTGGCTCTTTCTTTTTCCACATGTGCTAATTCATCCTGGACGTCTTCATATCTTGTGATCCTAGGGTGTAAGTTGGGTAGTTGTTCAACTAAATATCCCAGCCTAGCTTGAGTGTTTATATTATATACAGTCCCACTCATATAAACTCCCTCTGAGAATGCTCTGAACTCATCGAACGCATCTGTTTGTTCCCTTTGCCTCCGATGCATATCATGGATGTGTACTCCTTGGTGTGCTTGTATATTGATCAACTTTTGGATAGCTTCTTGTCGCTGAGCCTGCTTTCGGTTCACCGTGTTGAAGGACTCATTCCACTGTCTTCCTTGTTCAAGTTGCTGCTCCATCAGTTGTCTTTGCCACTCCCCTTGGTGACTCATCCATTTAGAATTCAGTTCTTCTTGGCGATTGATGAGCGGATAATTTATACACTTTTTGGCATTATTTTTACATAGTTTTTAGTTTGATTTAGTTAGTTTTTAGTATATTTTTATTAGTTTTTAAGCAAAATTCACATTTCTGGACTTTACTGTGAGTTTGTGTATTTTTCTATGATTTCAGGTATTTTCTGGCTGAAATTAAGGGACCTGAGCAAAAATCTAATTCAGAGGCTGACAAAGGACTACTGATGCTGTAGGATTCTGACCTCCTTGTACTTGAAATAGAATTTTTGGAGTTAATGAAACCGAAATGGTGCGCTTAATTGCGTTGGATAGTAGACATCCAAGGCTTTCCAGCAATATATAATAGTCCATACTTTGCCCGAGTTTAGACGATGCAAACTGGCATTTAACGCCAGCTTTCTGCCCTATTCTGGTGTTAAACGCCAGAAACAAGTTACAAACTGGCGTTTAACTCCAAGGAAGACCTCTACATGTGAAAGCTTCAATGCTCAGCCCAAACACACACCAAGTGGGCCCAGAAGTGGATTTTTGCATCATTTACTTATTTCTGTAACCCTAGTAACTAGTTTAGTATAAATAGAACTTTTTACTATTGTATTAGGGATCTTTGGACGTTGAAAACATCTTTGATCATTGTTAGTCCTTAGACATTGGGGGCTGGCCATTCGGCCATGCTTGGACCACCATCACTTATGTATTTTCAACGGTGGAGTTTCTACTCACCATAGATTAAGGTGTGGAGCTCGGATGTTCCTCGAGTATTAATGCAAAGTACTACTGTTTTCTACTCAATTCATGCTTATTCTTATTCTAAGATATTCATTCGCACACAAGAACATGATGAATGTGATGATTATGTGACACTCATCACCATTCTCACTTATGAACGCGTGATTGACAACCACTTCCATTCTACATGAAAATAAGCTTGAATGTGTATCTCTTGGATTCCTGATCCATGCGTTTGATTGCCTCTCTTGACAACAGAGCCTTCAATTCCTTGCGATCAGAGTCTTCGTGGTATAAGCTAGAATCAATTGGCAGCATTCTTAAGATCAGGAAAGTCTAAACCTTGTCTGTGGTATTCCGAGTAGGATCTGGCATGGGATGACTGTGACGAGCTTCAAACTCGCGACTGTAGGGCGTGGTGACAGACGCAAAAGGATAGTAAATCCTATTCCTACACGATCGAGGACCCACATATGATTAGCCCTACGTAACCCGTAGTTGGACCATTTTCACTGAGAGGACGGGAAGTAGCCATTGACAACGGTGACGCCCAACATACAGCTTGCCATGGAAAGGAGTATGAAGGATTGGATGAAGGCAATAGGAAAGCAGAGATTCAAAATGGATAAAGCATCTCCATACACTTATTTGGAATTCCCACCAATGAATTACATAAGTATCTCTATCTTTATTCTATGTTTTGTTTATCTTTTAATTATCAAAACTCCATAACCATTTGAATCCGCCTGACTGAGATTTCCAAGATGACCATAGCTTGCTTCAAGCCGACAATCTCCATGGGATCGACCCTTACTAACGTAAGGTTTATTACTTGGACGACCCAGTGCACTTGCTGGTTAGTTGTGCGAAGTTGTGAAAAATAGTTGAGATTACAGTTGTGCGTACCAAGTTGTTGGCGTCATTAAGATCACAATTTCGTGCACCATCGATCCATCAGTTGCAGTTGGAGGTTCCTCTGTGCCTCTTGGTTTTCTTGGTATTGTCTTGATAGGCTATTAATGGCTTCTTGAATTTGGCGCATGTCCAGAGAGGTTGGAGCTTGCTCTTCTGAGGTTTGTCCTTCTACAGCTTGATGGAATGCCCTCTTTCTTGGTCTTCGTTGAGGTAGGGGAGGTGCAACATAACGCATCCGTCGAGCAGTAATTGGGATACCAACTTTTATCTACTCAGTATTCCCATCTTCAAATACTACCCCAGCCTTCTCACACAAGCGGAAGATAGTGCTAGGATAGCCCAACTTAGCTCTAGGATCGTTTTTCTCGGCTAACTTTCGAATACCTTGAGCTATAAGTTCCTAAACCTTGATTTCCCCTCCCTTCAGTATGCATTGCACCATTGTTGCTCTCTTACGATTTACCTCCGAATTGTTTCTGGTGGGGAGGGTGGATCTTCTCACGATTTTGAACCACCCTTTAGCTTCAGGAAGAAGGTCTCCCCTTTTTATAAATCTGGGCTTCCCATGGGGGTCTCTCACCCAATCTGCTCCTTGTGTGTAGATACCTTTCACAATCTGGTTATAATTGGGACTTCCATCTATTCTGGATTGGTAGCTCTCTTCTTCAAATGGTATGGTTCGTAGCTTTAACAACCTCATGATAGTCATTGGACTAAAATCCACCGTCACCCCCCTTACAAAGCTGCTATAGGATTCATCTTCCTTATCATACCTGACTGCATTTGCATAAAACTCTCTAACAAGAGTTGCACTTACTTTTTTAACTGAATCTGTGAGGAGTTCCCATCTTCTCTTTTTGACCTTCTCTATGATTTCGGGACACTCATTTTTCCTGACTTGGAACCCCAGCTCATATATTACCACTTTTTTTGCCATCCACCCGAATTGTAGTGCATGGTGCAAGGTTCCAAAATCTTTTCATCAAAAGGGTGTTGCTCCATAGGCTCCTTCCCTTTTCTTCTTTTGGAGCTTGACGATGCCATGAGTGACCTTTCAGCCAGAAAGTGTATAGGTATATGTATGGGTGTAACGTTGGAGGATGTAGCCAGAGGATTTGGTTCAAATGTTTTTGGATGGGGGAAGAGGTATTGAAGGTGTATTCCGAGAGTAAGAGGTGTAATGACCGAGGAATTTGAATTTGGAAGGGTATGGAGTGGGAGTTATTTATACAGGAAGATGGTGGGTAATTGGAGGGTGCGGATTGATGGTATGGCTTAATAGTGGACGGTTGGGGTTTGGCATGAAATGGGCACAAGGATCACCACTTTTATGATGTGGTTGGTTCGGCCTCCAAGGTGTTCTCCCTTCAATATTGCATGGCAACACTTTCCAAGGCACCTTATGCGAAAACATGTGGCTAACCCCCCTTTTTGAAGTGGCCAAACCCCTCTCCTTGGGTTGTCCCATCAATTCTATCCAATCTTCCCTTCATTTCCCATGCAAGACAAAAGGAATAAAATAAAAAAAATTAGTTTGAATGGTGGCGGAGAAAGTAGAAATGAGAGGCTAACCACTTTTTAAATTTTCAATTTAAACAACTAAATGATGTTCATGAATGAAAACCAACCGACTTATCTGGTGTTCATGTATGCAACATTGGTGACACCAAACTTAGTTTGTGATCATGGAGTGTAAAAAGAGTTGATTAAGACTCTAAGATTGGCATGATATGATTCGTGTACATGCCCTCTTAGTGTGCCTTGAACACCAAACTTGTTGTTCACTATATGTTGTATACAAGGATTCACTACTTAAGTGTTTGTCAAAGTGGATTTGAAATTCATGAACCTTGCTTTATTAACTACTATTAAAGATTTAAAGGAAAGGATATAAAACATGGGTTGCCTCCCAAGAAGCACTTCTTTAGCGTCATTAGCTTGACAGTTGGCCTTCACCAGGGTGGTTGATAGTGCCTCAAGTCTTCCCCCTTGCAGTAAATCTATCTCCATTGGCCTCATTAAGAATCTGCACATGTTCTAAGTAGAGAACTCTGCTGATGGTATATGCTTGGGGTAGCTGAGATGGAATGATTGGGAGAAGAGGTGGGATTAGTGGGACATAAGCAGAGATCACTTTATCTCCTGGAGAGAAGTCCTTTGTAGGGATCTTTTGTTCCTCCATCCCCTTGGAACCTTT
Organism: Arachis stenosperma; assembly: GCF_014773155.1. Classification (NCBI taxonomy): domain Eukaryota; kingdom Viridiplantae; phylum Streptophyta; class Magnoliopsida; order Fabales; family Fabaceae; genus Arachis; species Arachis stenosperma. The sequence continues at coordinate 2,032,762 of NW_026651369.1, forward strand.
TTCTTTTCTTCCCTTGGTGCTGCCTTGCTCCTTGTGGCCTCCTTTTCCAGGGAAACTTTGTTGCTAGTCTCGTATAACTTTTATGGGTTCAGCTCCTCCTGGGTTTCCCTTGGTTGTTGTGCCTCCTGACTGCATTTCTTGTCAACCAAAGGGATTCCCAGGTGTCCTGTTCATGCTTCCTTGTTTGTTTCTTCCATGGGTGTCCTGTTGTGGTTCTCACTGAATTCCTTGTTTTCTTGATCTGTTTCTTGTGAGGGCTTGAAGACATTGAAGGTATGTTGTTCATCATGTATCCTCAATATTAGTTCTCCTTGCTCCACATCTATAAGTGCTCTGGCCATGACTAGGAAAGGTCTCCCCAGGATGATTGGATGGATGTGACTCTCTTTCATCTCCAGGACAACAAAATCTGTGGGAAGGAAGTAGTTCCCGACCTTCACCAACACGTTTTCAACCACTCCTATTGCTTGCTTTTGAGTTTTGTTAGCCAATTGGATGATTACATTTGTGGGTGTTAGCTCATTGATTTGAAGCTTCTTCATGAGGGATAACGGTATTAAGTTGATGCTTGCTTCCATGTCATAAAGTCCCCTTCAATCCTTGTTTCTCCAATAGCACAGGGGATATGAAAACTCCATTGGTCCTTCCTTTTTGTAGGCAACTCTGCCTGAATAAGAGCATTGCACTCCTTATTCATCACTATTGTTTGCCCACCCTTCAATAATTTCTTCTTGGTCAGCAACTCTGATGATTGGATTTTTGATGGTTTAGAATTTCACTAATAAAATCTCGTTGTAAATTATAGTTTCTAAACCAAACAATAATCCTTTCATACAAAAGATTGTTTGTCACAAGTAACAAACCCCTAAATTTATAAACCAAAGTATTGAACCTCGGGTCGTTCTCCCTAGGAATTACAATAAAGTGTCTTGTTATTGGTTATGATTTATTTTTGGGGTTTTAATAAGAAACATGAAAGATAAATGGCAAGAAAGTAAACTAATGGCTAAAAAGGTCTTGGCAAGGATTGGTGGTCAAGGATCTCTATCCTAATCACTAGCCACAATATGAGAATTGGCAAGGATTAATCCCATTAAGTCATCCTCTAACTAGTAAAGGAAAGTCAAATGAGTTATATCAATCCTAGTCCATAGGTCCTAACTCTCCACTAATTCAATTAGTGAGAACTAGAGTCAATGGCTCCCAACCATCAATCACTTGGACATTAGTAACTCAAGAGTCCCTAAGTTACCTTTCCAAGCCAAGAGCATAAAACTCTACTCTAAAATCCAACCAAGCATTTTATCGAACACTTGGAAGGCACAAAAGAAAAGCATAGTAAATTGATAGCAAGAATAGAATCTAACAACAATTATTGAAAAGAATTAACAACAACAATAAAAAGGAACACATTTATTATGAATTACCTTGATTGAATTGAAAGAGAGTAGAAGAAACAAAAGTAGATCTACAACAAAATACAAGAACAACATAAAAGAGATTACAACAAAAGAATATAAGAAGGATGAATGTAACTACAAGGAATTGAGAAGATAGGAGTAGAAGAAAGCAAAGATTAAAACCTAAATCTAAGAGCTAAACCTAATCCTAATCCTAATCCTAGAGAGAAGTGAGAGCTTCTGTCTCTAAAACTAACTTTAAACTAATCCTAATGAGTGTGAATGAATGGAATTCCCCTTTACTCTTCAATCCTTGGCTTTAAATAGCATTTCTGGCGCCAAAGTTGGTTGCAATTGGGCCCCACAACCCTTGAGAATTTGTTGGGTGCGAATTCATTAAAAAATCATATTCTAGCATCGACGCGTATGCGCACAGCACGCGTACGCGTCCATCGGCGAGTTCAATTCTTTGGCTTTTCATGATCTTCTCCACTTTGCATGCTTTCCTCTTCACTCCTTTGATCCATTCCTAGCCTTTTCAATTTGAAATCACTAACAAACACATCAAGGCATCTAGTGGAATCAAAGAGAGATTAAAATCATCAAGTTAAAGGCTTAAAAAGCATGTTTTCACACTTAAGCACAAATTGGGAGACAATTGGTGGGCGAAATCGTGATTCATTCTTTTCACTTCAACAATCCAAGGTAATGGCTCCAAAGACTTGGTGCACAGAACCATGGTCCAAAATTAACTTCACAGTCTCGCTCAACTAACCAGCAAGTGCACTGGGTCGTCCAAGTAATACCTTACGTGAGTAAGGGTCGATCCCACGGAGATTGTTGGTATAAAGCAAGCTATGGTCATCTTGTAAATCTCAGTCAGGCTTATCCATGTGGTTATGGGAGATTAGTGATGAGCGGATATTTTATACGCTTTTTGGGGGTAATTTCATATAGATTTTAGTATGTTTTAATTAGTTTTTAATAGAATTTTATTAGTTTTTAAGCAAAAATCATATTTCTGGACTTTACTATGAGTGTGTATATTTTTCTGTGATTTCAGGTATTTTCTGGCTGAAATTGAGGAAGCTGAGCAGAAATCTGACTTAGGCTGAAAAAGGACTGCTGATGCTGTTGGATCCTGACCTCCCTGCACTCGAAATGGATTTTCTGGAGCTACAAGAGTCCAATTGGCGCGCTCTCAACAGCGTTGGAAAGTAGACATCCAGGGCTTTCCAGCAATATATAATAGTCCATACTTTGCGCGAAGATAGACGACGTAACTTGGCGTTGAACGCCAAGTACATGCTGCTGTCTGGAGTTAAACGCCAGAAAAACGTCATGATCCGGAGTTGAACGCCCAAAACACGTCATAACTTGGAGTTCAACTCCAAGAAATGCCTCTACTCGTGGATAGCTTTAGTCTCAGCCCCAGCACACACCAAGTGGGCCCCAGAAGTGGATTTCTGCACCAATTATCTTAGTTTACTCATATTCTGTAAACCTAGGCTACTAGTTTACTATTTAAACAACTTTTAGAGACTTATTTTGTACCTCATCACATTTTCAGATCTGAATTACATACTTTTTGACGGCATGAGTCTCTAAACTCCATTGTTGGGGGTGAGGAGCTCTGCAGCGTTTCGATGAATTAATACAATTCCTTTATTTTCCATTCAAACACGCTTGTTCTTATCTAAGATGTTCATTCGCGCTTAATTATGGAGAAGGTGATGATCCGTGACACTTGGTGCGCGAAATTGTGAACAATACTTTTCACAACTCTCATAATCCCTGGTCATGAACTCCAAAAACTTGGTGGTTCAATTCCATGGCATTACACAACTTCGCACAACTAACCAGCAAGTGCACTAGGTCGTCCAAGTAATACCTTACGTGAGTAAGGGTCGATCCCACGGAGATTGTTAGTATGAAGCAAGCTATGGTCATCTTGCAAATCTTAGTCAGGCAGACTCAAATGTATATGGTGATGAACGAAAATAACATAAAAGATAAAGATAGAGATACTTATGTAATTCATTGGTAGGAACTTCAGATAAGCGCATGAAGATGCCTTCCCTTCTGTCTCTCTGCTTTCCTACTGTCTTCATCCAATCCTTCCTACTCCTTTCTATGGCAAGCTCGTGTAGGGTTTCACCGTTGTCAATGGCTACCTCCCATCCTCTCAGTGAAAGCGATTGCATATGCCCTGTCACGGCATAGCGGAATTCAGCTGTCGGTTCTCGGTCAGGCCGGAATAATATTCATCGATACTTTTGCGTCTGTCACTAACGCCCCGCCTGCTAGGAGTTTGAAGCACGTCACAGTCATTCAGTCATTAAATCCTACTCAGAATACCACAGACAAGGTTAGACCTTCCGGATTCTCTTGAATGCTGCCATCAGTTCTCGCCTATACCACGAAGACTCTGATCTCACGGAATGGTTGGCTCGTTTGTCAGGCGAGCACTCGGTTGTCAGGCGATCAACCATGCATCGTGCAATCAGGAATCCAAGAGATATTCACTAGAGCCTTGGTTGCTTGTAGAACAAAAGTGGTTGTCAGTCACCTTGCTCATAAGTGAGAATGATGATGAGTGTCACGGATCATCACATTCATCAAGTTGAAGAACAAGTGATATCTTAGAACAAGAACAAGCGGAATTGAATGGAAGAACAATAGTAATTGCATTAATACTCGAGGTACAGCAGAGCTCCACACCTTAATCTATGGTGTGTAGAAACTCCACCGTTGAAAATACATAAGCATAAGGTCTAGGCATGGCCGAATGGCCAGCCTCCCAATGATCTAAGATAGCATAAAACGAAGATAGCTACCAAAAGTCCTCTAATACAATAGTAAAAGGTCCTACTTATAGATAACTAGTGGCCTAAGGTTTACAGAAATGAGTAAATGACATAAAAATCCACTTCCGGGCCCACTTGGTGTGTGTTTGGGCTGAGAAATGAAGCAATTTCGTGTAGAGACTCTTCTTGGAGTTAAACGCCAGCTTTTATGCCAGTTTGGGCGTTTAACTCCCATTTGGGTGCCAGTTCCAGCGTTTAACGCTGGGATTTCTTGAGGTGACTTTGAACGCCGGTTTGGGCCATCAAATCTTGGGAAAAGTATGGACTATCATATATTGCTGCAAAGCCCAGGATGTCTACTTTCCAACGCCGTTGAGAGCGCGCCAATTGGGCTTCTGTAGCTCCAGAAAATCCACTTCGAGTGCAGGGAGGTCAGAATCCAACAGCATCTGCAGTCCTTTTCAGTCTCTGAATCAGATTTTTGCTCAGGTCCCTCAATTTCAGCCAGAAAATACCTGAAATCACAGAAAAACACACAAACTCATAGTAAAGTCCAGAAAAGTGAATTTTAACTAAAAACTAATAAAAATATACTAAAAACTCAACTAAAACTATCAAAAACATACTAAAAACAATGCCAAAAAATGTATAAATTATCCGCTCATCACAACACCAAACTTAAATTGTTGCTTGTCCTCAAGCAACTGAAAATCAAATAAGATAAAAAGAAGAGAATATGCAATGAATTCCAAAAACATCTATGAAGATCAGTATTAATTAGATGAGCGGGGCTTTTAGCTTTTTGCCTCTGAACAGTTTTGGCATCTCACTCTATCCTTTGAAATTCAGAATGGTTGGCTTCTTTAGGAACTCAGAATCCAGATAGTGTTATTGATTCTCCTAGTTAAGTATGATGATTCTTGAACACAGCTACTTATTGAGTCTTGGCCGTGGCCCAAAGCACTCTGTCTTCCAGTATTACCACCGGATACATACATGCCACAGACACATAATTGGGTGAACCTTTTCAGATTGTGACTCAGCTTTGCTAAAGTCCCCAATTAGAGGTGTCCAGGGTTCTTAAGCACACTCTTTTTGTCTTGGATCACAACTTTATTCTCTTTTTTTTCGGTTTTCTTTTTTTCTCTCTTTTTTTTCGCTTGCTCTCTTTTTTTTTTGTATTTACTGCTTTTTCTTGCTTCAAGAATCATTTTTAAATGATTTTTCAGATCCTCAGTAACATGTCTCCTTTTTCATCATTCTTTCAAGAGCCAACCTTCATGAACCACAAATTCAAGATACATATGCACTGTTTAAGCATACATTCAGAGAACAAGAGTGTTGCCACCACATCAAATAATTAAACTATTATAAAATTCAAAATTCATGCAATTCTTTCCTTTTTTCTCAATTAAGCACGTTTTTATTCAAGAAAGGTGATGGATTCATAGGACATTCATAACTTTAAGGCATAGACACTAATGATCACAAGACACAAACATGGATAAACATAAGCATAAAATTCGAAAAACAGAAGAATAAAGAACAAGGAAATCAAAGAACGGATCCACCTTAGTGATGGCGGCTCTTTCTTCCTCTTGAAGATCCTATGGAGTGCTTGAGCTCCTCAATGTCTCTTCCTTGTCTTTGTTGCTCCTCCCTCATGATTCTTTGGTCTTCTCTAATTTCATGAAGGATGATGGAGTGTTCTTGATGCTCCACCCTTAGTTGTCCCATGTTGGAACTCAGTTCTCCTAGGGAGGTGTTTAGTTGCTCCCAATAGTTTTGTGGAGGAAAGTGCATCCCTTGAGGAATCTCAGGGATCTCATGATGAGTGGGGTCTCTTGTGTACTCCATCCTTTTCTTGGTAATGGGCTTGTCCTCATCAATGGGGGTATCTCCTTCTATGTCAACTCCAACTGAATAACAGAGGTGACAAATGAGATGAGGAAAGGCTAGCCTTGCCAAGGTGGAAGACTTGTCCGCCACTTTATAGAGTTCTTGGGCTATAACCTCATGAACTTCCACTTCTTCTCCAATCATGATGCTATGAATCATGATGGCCCGGTCTAGAGTAACTTCGGACCGGTTGCTAGTGGGAATGATTGAGCGTTGAATGAACTCCAACCATCCTCTAGCCACGGGCTTGAGGTCATGCATTCTTAATTGAACCGGCTTGCCTCTTGAATCTCTCTTCCATTGTGCGCCCTCTTCACATATGACTGTGAGGACTTGGTCCAACCTTTGATCAAAGTTGACCCTTCTAGTGTAAGGATGTTCATCTCCTTGCATCATGGGCAAATTGAATGCCAACCTTACACTTTCCGGACTAAAATCCAAGTAATTCCCCCGGACCATAGTAAGATAATTCTTTGGATTCGGGTTCATACTTTGATCATGGTTCTTTGTGATCCATGCATTGGCATAGAACTCTTGAACCATCAAGATTCTGACTTGTTGAATGGGGTTGGTAAGTACTTCCCAACCTCTTCTTCGGATCTCATGGCGGATCTCCGGATATTCACCCTTTTTGAGTGAAAAGGGGACCTCGGGGATCACCTTCTTCAAGGCCACAACTTCATAGAAGTGGTCTTGATGCACCCTTGAGATGAATCTATCCATCTCCCATGACTCGGAGGTGGAAGCTTTTGCCTTCCCTTTCCTCTTTCTAGAGGTTTCTCCGGCCTTGGATGCCATAAATGGTTATGGAAAAACGAAAAAGCAACGCTTTTACCACACCAAACTTAAAAGGTTTGCTCGTCCTCGAGCAAAAGAAGAAAGAAGAGAGTAGAAGAAGAAGAAATGAGGGAGAAAGGGATGGCTTTGTATTCGGCCAAAGAAGGGGAGAAGTGGTGTTTAGGTTGTGTGAAAATGAAGGAGTGAAGAAGGGTATTTATAGGAGAGAGGGGATGGAGTTCGGCCATAATGGTTGGGTTTGGGTGGGAAAGTGGTTTGAATTTGAATGGAAGGTTAGGTGGGGTTTTATGAAGGATGGATGTGAGTGGTGAAGAGAAAGATGGGATTTGATAGGTGAAGGGTTTTTGGGGAAGAGGTATTGAGGTGATTGGTGAATGGGGGAAGAAGAGAGAGAGTGGTGGTGGGGTAGGTGGGGGTCCTGTGGGGTCCACAGATCCTGTGGTGTCAAGGAAAAGTCATCCCTGCACCAAATGTTGCTCAAAATCACGTTTTGAGCCATTTTTGGCGTTAAACGCCGGGCTGGTGCCCATTCCTGGCGTTTAACGCCAGGTTCTTGCCCTTTTCTGGCGTTTAACACCAGTCTGGTGCCCCTTTCTGGTGTTAAACGCCCAGAATGGTGCCAGACTGGGCGTTAAACGCCCAACTGCTAGCCTCACTGGCGTTTAAACGCCAGTGGGTTCTTCCTCCAGGGTGTGCTGTTTTTCTTCCTGTTTTCATTTTGTTTTTGCTTTTTCAATGGATTTTGTGACTTCTTATGATCATCAACCTACAAAAAACATAAAATAACAAAGGGAAATAGATAAAATATAATCATTGGGTTGCCTCCCAACAAGCGCTTCTTTAATGTCAGTAGCTTGACAGAGGGCTCTCATGGAGCCTCACAGATACTCAGAGCAATGTGGGAACCTCCCAACACCAAACTTAGAGTTTGAATGTGGGGGTTCAACACCAAACTTAGAGTTTGGTTGTGGCCTCCCAACACCAAACTTAGAGTTTGACTGTGGGGGCTCTGTTTGGCTGAGTTTTGAGAGAAGCTCTTCATGCTTCTTCTCCATGGTGATAGAGGGATATCCTTGAGCCTTAAACACAAAGGATTCTTCATTCACTTGAATGATTAGCTCTCCTCTATCAACATCAATCACAGCCTTTGCTGTTGCTAGGAAGGGTCTGCCAAGGATGATGGATTCATCCATGCACTTCCCAGTCTCTAGGACTATGAAATCAGTAGGGATGTAGTGGTCTTCAATCTTAACCAAAACATTCTCTACAAGTCCATAAGCTTGTTTTCTTGAGTTGTCTGCCATCTCTAGTGAGATTCTTGCAGCTTGCACCTCAAAGATCCCTAGCTTCTCCATTACAGAGAGAGGCATGAGGTTTACACTTGACCCTAAGTCACACAGAGCCTTCTTGAAGGTCATGGTGCCTAAGGTACAAGGTATTGAAAACTTTCCAGGATCCTGCCTCTTTTGAGGCAGTTTCTGCCTAGACAAGTCATCCAGTTCTTTGGTGAGCAAAGGAGGTTCATCTTCCCAAGTCTCATTTCCAAATAACTTGTCATTTAGCTTCATGATTGCTCCAAGGTATTTAGCAACTTGCTCTTCAGTGACATACTCATCCTCTTCAGAGGAAGAATACTCATCTGAGCTCATGAAAGGCAGAAGTAAGTCCAATGGAATCTCTATGGTCTCATTTTGAGCCTCAGATTCCCATGGTTCCTCATTGGGGAACTCAGTGGAGGCCAGTGCACGCCCATTGAGGTCTTCCTCAGTGGCGTTCACTGCCTCTCCTTCCTCCCAGAATTCGGCCATGTTAATAGCTTTGCACTCTCCTTTTGGATTTTCTTCTGTGTTGCTTGGGAGAGTACTAGGAGGGGGTTCAGTAATTTTCTTGCTCAGCTGACCCACTTGTCCTTCCAAATTTCTGATGGAGGACCTTGTTTCATTCATGAAACTTTGAGTGGTTTTGATTAGATCAGAGACCATTGTTGCTAAGTCAGAGGTATTCTGCTTAGAACTCTCTGTCTGTTGCTGAGAAGATGATGGAAAAGGCTTGCCATTGCTAAACCTGTTTCTTCCACCATTATTGTTATTGAAACCTTGTTGAGGTCTCTCTTGATTCTTCCATAAGAAATTTGGATGATTTCTCCACGAAGAATTATAGGTGTTTCCATAGGGCTCTCCTAGGTAATTCACCTCTTCCATTGAAGGGTTCTCAGGATCATAAGCTTCTTCCTCAGATGAAGCATCCTTAGTACTGCCAGGTGCATTTTGCATTCCAGACAGACTTTGAGAAATCAAATTGACTTGTTGAGTCAATATCTTGTTCTGAGCCAGAATGGCATTCAGAGCATCAATCTCAAGAACTCTTTCTTCTGATTTGTCCCATTGTTCACAGGATTCCTTTCAGAAGTGTACATGAATTGGTTATTTGCAACCATCTCAATTAGTTCCTGAGCCTCTGTAGGCGTCTTCTTCAGATGAAGAGATCCTCCCGCAGAGCTATCCAAAGACATCTTGGATAGTTCAGAGAGACCATCATAGAAAATACCTATGATGCTCCATTCAGAAAGCATGTCAGAAGGACATTTTCTGATTAATTGTTTGTATCTTTCCCAAGCTTCATAGAGGGATTCTCCATCCTTCTGTCTGAAGGTTTGGACTTCCACTCTAAGCTTACTCCATTTTTGAGGTGGAAAGAACTTTGCCAAGAAGGCATTGACTAGCTTTTCCCAAGAGTCCAGGCTATCTTTAGGTTGTGAGTCCAACCATATTCTAGCTCTGTCTCTTACAGCAAAAGGGAATAGCATCAGTCTGTAGACCTCAGGGTCAACCCCATTAGTCTGACTGTGTCACAGATTTGCAAGAACTCAGCTAAAAACTGATGAGGATCTTTCATTGGAAGTCCATGGAATTTGCAATTCTGTTGCATTAGAGAAACTAATTGAGGCTTAAGCTCAAAGTTGTTTGCTCCAATGGCAGGGATAGAGATGCTTCTCCCATAGAAGTTGGGAGTAGGTGCAGTAAAGTCACCCAGCACCTTCCTTGCATTGTTGGCATTGTTGTTGTTTTCGGCTGCCATGTGTTCTTCTTCTTTGAAGAATTCGGTCAGGTCCTCTAAAGAGAGTTGTGCTTTGGCTTCTCTTAGCTTTCTCTTCAAGGTCCTTTCAGGTTCAGGGTCAGCTTCAACAAGAATGCCCTTGTCTCTGCTCCTGCTCATATGAAAGAGAAGAGAACAAGAAGATGTGGAATCCTCTATGTCACAGTATAGAGATTCCTTGAGGTGTCAGAGGAAAAGAAAAATAGAAGAAAGAAGGTAGAAGAATTCGAACTTGATGAGATAAAGTTCGAATTGTGCATTAAGAAGGAGTAGTACTCCATAAATAGAAGGATGTGAGAAGGAGGGAAGAGAATTTTCGAAAATTAATTAGAAAGATGTCAAAAACATTTTAAAAATGATTGATAATTTTCGAAAATTGAAAGTGGAAAAGAAATCAAGTGATTTTTGAAAAAGATTTTGAAATTAGAAGTTAAAAAGATTTGATTGAAAACTGATTTTGAAAAAGATGTGATTAAAGAGATATGATTGAAAAGATTTGATTTAAAAACGATTTTAAAAGATATGTTTTGAAAACAATTTTTTTTTAAAAGATTTGATTTTGAAAATCAATGACTTGTCTAACAAGAAAAGATATGATTCAAACATTAAACCTTCCTCAACAGAAAAGGCAACATATTTGAGATGTTCAATCAAATCATTAATTGTTAGTAAGTATCTTTGAAAAAGGAAAGGAATTGATTTTGAAAACATTTGATTGAAGAGATATGATTTGAAAAAGATTTGATTTTGAAAAGCTTAGAAAACTTGAAAAAAAATGATTTGAAAAACAAAATCTTCCCCCTTTGCCATCCTGGCGTTAAACGCCCAGAATGGCCTCCATTCTGGCGTTTAACGCCCAAAATGCTACCTCTTTGGGCGTTAAACGCCCAACCAGGTACCCTGGCTGGCGTTTAAACGCCAGTCTGTCTTCTTCACTGGGCATTTTTGAATGCTCAGCTTTTTCTGTATAATTCCTCTGCAGCATGTTCTGAATCTTCAATTCTTTGTATTATTGACTTGAAAAGACACAAATTAAAAATATTTTTGGATTTTTAATAATCAAAATGCAACAAGAATGAAATAACAATGCATGCTAGACACCAAACTTAGCAGTTTGTATACTACTGACACTATATGAGACGCATAAACACTCAAGCCAAAAGAATTCAAAGATCAGAGTAAGAAATCATCAAGGATTACTTGAAGATCCTTAAGATACATGAATGAATGTATGCAATTGACACCAAACTTAAGATGAGACTAGTGTCTCAGCAAGGAACATAACATATTTTTGGTTTTTATGAAATTTTTTTTGATTTTTTTGTGTTTTTCGAAAATTAAGTGGAAAAAGATATCAAAATTCTTAATGAGAATTCCAGGAATCAGTGCAATGCTAGTCTAAGACTCCGTCCAGGAATTAGACATGGCTTCATAGCCAGCCAAGCTTTCAAAGAAAGCTTCGGTCCAAACACTAGACATGGCCAAAGGCCAGCCAAGCCTTAGCAGATCACTGCTCCAAAAGCAAGATTGATAAAAATCAACAAGCTCTTGTGATGATAAGTTGAAACCTCGGTCCAATGAGATTAGACATGGCTTCTCAGCCAGCCAGATTTCAACAAATCATCATGAAACTCTAGAATTCATCTTCAAGAATTTCGAAAAAAAAGTACCTAATCTAAGCAACAAGATGTACCGTCAGTTGTCCAAACTGAACAATCCCTGGCATTGTTACCAAAAGCTTGCTCAAAACTTGAACAATCCCCGGCAACGGCGCCAAAAACTTGGTGCGCGAAATTGTGAACAATACTTTTCACAACTCTCATAATCCCTGGTCATGAACTCCAAAAACATGGTGGTTCAATTCCATGGCATTACACAACTTCGCACAACTAACCAGCAAGTGCACTGGGTCGTCCAAGTAATACCTTACGTGAGTAAGGGTCGATCCCACGGAGATTGTTAGTATGAAGCAAGCTATGGTCATCTTGCAAATCTTAGTCAGGCAGACTCAAATGTATATGGTGATGAACGAAAATAACATAAAAGATAAAGATAGAGATACTTATGTAATTCATTGGTAGGAACTTCAGATAAGCGCATGAAGATGCCTTCCCTTCTGTCTCTCTGCTTTCCTACTGTCTTCATCCAATCCTTTCTACTCCTTTCCATGGCAAGCTCGTGTAGGGTTTCACCGTTGTCAATGGCTACCTCCCATCCTCTCAGTGAAAGCGATTGCATATGCCCTGTCACGGCATAGCGGAATTCAGCTGTCAGTTCTCGGTCAGGCCGGAATAATATCCATCGATACTTTTGCGTCTGTCACTAACGCCCCGCCTGCTAGGAGTTTGAAGCACGTCACAGTCATTCAGTCATTAAATCCTACTCAGAATACCACAGACAAGGTTAGACCTTCCGGATTCTCTTGAATGCTGCCATCAGTTCTCGCCTATACCACGAAGACTCTGATCTCACGGAATGGTTGGCTCGTTTGTCAGGCGAGCACTCGATTGTCAGGCGATCAACCATGCATCGTGCAATCAGGAATCCAAGAGATATTCACTAGAGCCTTGGTTGCTTGTAGAACAAAAGTGGTTGTCAGTCACCTTGTTCATAAGTGAGAATGATGATGAGTGTCACGGATCATCACATTCATCAAGTTGAAGAACAAGTGATATCTTAGAACAAGAACAAGCGGAATTGAATGGAAGAACAATAGTAATTGCATTAATACTCGAGGTACAGCAGAGCTCCACACCTTAATCTATGGTGTGTAGAAACTCCACCGTTGAAAATACATAAGCATAAGGTCTAGGCATGGCCGAATGGCCAGCCTCCCAATGATCTAAGATAGCATAAAACGAAGATAGCTACCAAAAGTCTCTAATACAATAGTAAAAGGTCCTACTTATAGATAACTAGTGGCCTAAGGTTTACAGAAATGAGTAAATGACATAAAAATCCACTTCCGGGCCCACTTGGTGTGTGTTTGGGCTGAGAAATGAAGCAATTTCGTGTAGAGACTCTTCTTGGAGTTAAACGCCAGCTTTTATGCCAGTTTGGGCGTTTAACTCCCATTTGGGTGCCAGTTCCAGCGTTTAACGCTGGGATTTCTTGAGGTGACTTTGAACGCCGGTTTGGGCCATCAAATCTTGGGCAAAGTATGGACTATCATATATTGCTGCAAAGCCCAGGATGTCTACTTTCCAACGCCGTTGAGGGCGCGCAATTGGGCTTTAATAGCTCCAGAAAATCTACTTTGAGTGCAGGGAGGTCAGAATCCAACAGCATCTGCAGTCCTTTTCAGTCTCTGAATCAGATTTTTGCTCAGGTCCCTCAATTTCAGCCAGAAAATACCTGAAATCATAGAAAACACACAAACTCATAGTAAAGTCCAGAAAAGTGAATTTTAACTAAAAACTAATAAAAATATACTAAAAACTCAACTAAAACTATCAAAAACATACTAAAAACAATGCCAAAAAGTGTATAAATTATCCGCTCATCAACACTCATCACCTTCCCCAACCATGAACGTGTGCCTGACAACCACCTCCGTTCTACATCAGACTGAATGAGTATCTCTTAGATTCATTACGCAGAATCTTCGTGGTATAAGCCGGATTGATGGCGGCATTCATGAGAATCCGGAAAGTTTAAACCTTGTCTGTGGTATTCCGAGTAGGATTCTGGGATTGAATGACTGTGACGAGCTTCAAACTCCTGAAGGCTGGGCGCTAGTGACAGACGCAAAAGAATCAATGGATTCTATTCTAACCTGATTGAGAACCGACAGATGATTAGCCGTGCTGTGACAGAGCATAGGAACGTTTTCACTGAGAGGATGGGAAGTAGCCATTGACAACGGTGACACCCTACATAGAGCTTGCCATGGAAGGAGCCGTGCGTGTGTTGAAGGATTTTAAGGAAGAGTTGAAATTCGGAGGACAAAGCATCTCCAAAACTCCAACATATTTCTCATTACTGCACAACAAGTAACACTGTTATTCTCTTTTATTTTCCAATCAAATCTAATAATTCCAACTTATAATTTTAATCAATATCCTGACTAAGAATAATAAAATAAACATAGCTTGCTTCAAACCAATAGTCTCCGTGGGATCGACCCTTACTCACGTAAGGTATTACTTGGACGACCCAGTGCACTTGCTGGTTAGTTGTGCGGATTACAAATTCGTGCACCAAGTTTTTGGCGCCGTTGTCGGGGATTATTCGAGTTTGAACAACTAAAGGTTTATTTTATTTCTTAGATTAGGAATAATTTATTTTTATTGTTATAGAGTCATTAAATCTTGATAGGATAGTTTCTTTTCAAAAATTTCTTTTCAAAATTTATTATTCTTCTTAATTGATTGCTAATTTTCGTGAGTTTTAGTGTCTTATTCTAAGTTTGGTGTTAATTGCATATTTTACAATTTTCTTTAAATTTTCGAACTTGTGTTCTTTGTTCTTCATTGATCTTCAAGTTGTTCTTGTTTATTTTTCTTGTTTGATCTTGAGTTTTTCTTGTTTTGTGTCTTTTCTTGTTTTTCTTGTGCTTTTTCAAAACATTAATTTTCAAAAATTATACTTTTATCCATAAAAATAACACATCTTTAAAATACGTTACATTTTTAGCTCAGTTGGTTATAGCGGGGGTATATGTTCTTAACAATTGGGCACTTTCTTTTTAAAATTCTTTTTCAAAATAATTTTTCTTGATTTAATCTTGTGCCAAACTTTAAGTTTGGTGTTTTCTTGTTAATCTTTTCATAATTTTCGAAAATTTTATTAAAGTTTTCTAAAAATTTTAAGTTTGGTGTTCTTCCTTTTGTTCTTGGTGTTCTTGTGAATCTTCAAGGTGTTCTTGAGTTTTTCTTGTGTCTTGATCTTAAAATTTTTAAGTTTGGTGTTCCTTGGTGTTTTCCCTCCAAAATTTTCGAAAATAAGGAGCATTAGATCTAAAAATTTTAAGTCTTGTGTCTTTTATGTGTTTTTCTCTTTCATTATAAAATTCAAAATTCAAAAAAATTATATTTTCTAACTAATTTTGAACTATTTTTTCGAAAATTTTATATAAAAATTCAAATTTCAATTTCAAAATATTTCTAATTTCTTTTATTTATTTCATTTTTTTATTTATTTTATAAAAATTAATTCAAAAAAATTAATTAATAATAAAATCAACATATAAATTATCTCTTGTATTCCATCATGGAAGCAAGTAGGAATGAACAGTCCAAGAGGACTCTGGGGTCATATGCTAACCCCACTACTGCTTCATATGGGAGTAGTATCTGTATACCCTCCATTGGAGTTAGTAGCTTTGAGTTGAATCCTCAGCTCATTATCATGGTGCAGCAAAACTGTTAGTATTCTGGTCTTCCACATGAAGAACCTACAGAGTTCTGGCACAATTTTTGCAAATTGCTGACACAGTACATGATAAGGAAGTGGATCAGGATGTCTACAGATTATTACTGTTTCCATTTGCTGTAAAAGATCAAGCTATGATGTGGTTAAATAACCAGCCTAAGAACAGCATAAAAACATGGAAGCAGCTGTCAGAAAAATTCCTGAATCACTATTTCCCTCCAAAACGGATGACACAGCTAAGGCTAAGCATCCAAGGCTTCAAACAAGGAGATAATGAATCTCTTTATGATGCCTGGGAGAGATACAGAGAGATGCTAAGAAAATGCCCCTCTGAAATGTTTTCAGAATGGGTGCAATTAGACATCTTCTACTATGGGCTTACAGAAAAAGCTCAGATTTCTCTAGACCACTCAGCTGGTGGATCTATACATATGAGAAAAACAATTGAAGAAGCTCAAGAGCTTATTGATACAGTTGCCAGAAATCAACATCTGTACCTAAGCAGTGAATCTTCCATGAAAGAAGAAGCTAAAACAGTAACTGCTGAACTCAGTCCGGTGGATCAGGCTAATGAATTCAATCAGCAATTAGACTTTCTAACTCAGCAGCTAGCCGAATTCAAGGAAATATTACAGGAAACAAGAATGGCTAACAGGAATATGGAAGTACAATTAAAGCAGACAGAAAAGCAATTGTCAAAACAAATAGCAGAAGAATGCCAAGCAGTTCAATTAAGAAGTGGGAAAACATTAAATACCTCACTTCAAAGCAGCAGGAAACCAAGAAATGAACAAGTGGATACTCAAAATCCCTCTGAGGACAGTCAGAGCCAGAGAGGAATAAAGCTGGCGCTGAACGCCCAGACCATGCTCATTCCTGGCGTTCAGCGCCAGAAACAAGCATGAATCCGGCGTTGAACGCCCAAAGGGAGCATAGTTCTGGCGTTCAAACGCCAGTAACAAACAAGGAAGTGGCGTCTAACGCCACTCCAGCTCCCACCACTGGCATTCAAATGCCAGTGGGGAATCAGTCACATACAAGTGCTGATAACAACCCTTCTAAAAAGGCTTCCCAACCCACTTCTGTAGGTAATAAACCTGCAGCAACTAAAGTTGAGGAATACAAAGCCAAAATGCCTTATCCTCAAAAACTCCGCCAAGCGGAACAGGATAAGCAATTTGCCCGTTTGCAGACTATCTCAGGACTCTTGAAATAAAGATTCCGTTTGCAGAAGCACTTGAGCAAATACCCTCTTATGCTAAGTTCATGAAAGAGATCTTAAGTCATAAGAAGGATTGGAGGGAAACTGAAAAAGTTTACCTCACTGAAGAATGCAGTGCAGTCATTCTGAAAAGCTTACCCGAGAAGCTTAAAGATCCTGGGAGCTTTATGATACCATGCACATTAGAGGGCACTTGCACCAAGCAAGCTTTATGTGATCTTGGGGCAAGTATCAACCTAATACCTGCATCTACTATCAGAAAGCTTGGTTTAACTGAAGAAATCAAACCAACCAGGATATGTCTTCAACTTGCTGATGGCTCCATTAAATACCCATCAGGCGTGATTGAGGACATGATTGTCAAGGTTGGGCCATTTGCCTTTCCTACTGACTTTGTGGTGCTGGAAATGGAGGAGCACAAGAGTGCAACTCTCATTCTAGGAAGACCTTTCCTAGCAACTGGCCGAACCCTCATTGATGTCCAAAAAGGGGAAGTAACCTTGAGAGTCAATGAGGAGGAGTTCAAGTTGAATGTTGTCAAAGCAATGCAACATCCAGACACCCCAAATGACTGCATGAGTGTTGATATTATTGACTCTCTGGTAAGAGAGGTCAATATGGCTGAGAGTCTCGAATCAGAGCTAGAGGACATCTTTAAAGACGTTCAGCCTGATCTGGAGGAGTCAGAGAAAATGGTAGAACCTCTGAAAATTCCTCAGGAAAAGGAGAAACCTCCTAAACCCGAGCTCAAACCATTACCACCTTCCCTAAAATATGCATTCTTGGGAGAAGGTGATACCTTTCC
This sequence comes from Arachis stenosperma, assembly GCF_014773155.1. Taxonomy (NCBI): domain Eukaryota; kingdom Viridiplantae; phylum Streptophyta; class Magnoliopsida; order Fabales; family Fabaceae; genus Arachis; species Arachis stenosperma. Next base: position 2,050,162 of record NW_026651369.1, read on the forward strand.
TGTAATCATAAGCTCCACCTTAGAGCCACAGGAAGAGGAAGCACTAATTCAAGTGCTAAGGACACACAAGACAGCTCTTGGGTGGTCCATCAGTGATCTTAAGGGCATTAGCCCAGCTAGATGCATGCACAAGATCTTACTGGAGGGTGACGCCAAGCGAGTGGTTCAACCACAAAGGCGACTGAACCTAGCCATGAAGGAAGTGGTGCAGAAAGAGGTCACTAAATTACTAGAGGCTGGGATTATTTATCCTATTTCTGACAGCCCCTGGGTGAGCCCTGTCCAAGTTGTCCCTAAGAAAGGTGGCATGACAGTGGTTCATAATGAAAAAATGAACTAGTTCCTACAAGAACAGTTACTGGGTGGCGTATGTGTATTGATTACAGAAGGCTCAATACAGCCACCAGAAAGGATCATTTTCCTTTACCATTCATAGACCAGATGCTAGAAGACTAGCAGGTCATGAATACTACTGCTTCCTGGATGGATATTCAGGTTATAATCAAATTGCAGTAGATCCCCAGGATCAGGAGAAAACGGCGTTCACATGCCCATCTGGAGTATTTGCATACAGAAGGATGCCATTTGGCCTGTGCAATGCACCTGCAACCTTTCAGAGGTACATGCTCTCAATTTTCTCTGATATGGTGGAAAATTTTCTAGAAGTCTTCATGGATGACTTTTCAGTGTTTGGAGACTCATTCAGCTCCTGCCTTAACCATTTAGCACTTGTTCTGAAGAGATGCCAAGAGACCAACCTGGTTTTAAACTGGGAAAAGTGTCACTTTATGGTGACTGAAGGAATTGTCCTTGGGCACAAAATCTCGAACAAGGGAATAGAGGTGGATCAAGCTAAAGTTGAAATAATTGAAAAATTACCACCACCCACCAATGTTAAGGCAATCAGAAGCTTTCTGGGGCATGCAGGATTCTATAGGAGGTTTATAAAGGATTTTTCAAAAATCACCAAACCTCTAAGCAACCTGCTAGCTGCTGACACGCCATTCATCTTTGATAAAGAGTGTCTGCAGGCATTTGAGACCCTGAAAGCTAAATTGGTCTCAGCACCAATCATCTCTGCACCAAACTGGGCATTACCATTTGAACTAATGTGTGATGCCAGTGACCATGCCATTGGTGCAGTGTTGGGACAAAGGCATAACAAGCTTCTGCACGTCATTTACTATGCCAGTCATGTTCTAAATGACGCTCAGAAAAATTACACAACCACAGAAAAAGAGCTACTTGCAGTGGTTTACGCCATTGACAAATTTAGATCCTATTTAGTAGGATCAAAGGTGATTGTGTACATTGATCATGCTGCTCTTAAATATCTACTCACAAGCAGGATTCAAAACCCAGACTTATAAGATGGGTGTTACTTCTGCAAGAGTTTGATATAGAAATAAGAGACAGAAAAGGGACAGAGAATCAGGTAGCAGACCACCTGTCCCGAATAGAACCAGTAGAAGGGGCATCCCTCCCTCTCACTGAGATCTCTGAAACCTTTCCGGATGAGCAACTCTTTGCCATCCAGGAAGTGTCATGGTTTGCAGACATTGCAAACTACAAGGCAGTGAGATTTATACCCAAAGAGTACAGTAGACAGCAAATAAAGAAGCTGATCACGGATGCAAAGTATTATCTTTGGGATGAGCCGTATCTCTTTAAGAGATGTGCAGACGGAGTAATCCGTAGATGTGTGCCTAAGGAAGAAGCACAGAAGATCCTATGGCACTGCCATGGATCACAATATGGAGGACATTTTGGAAGTGAGCGAACAGCCACAAGAGTCCTCCAAAGTGGCTTCTACTGGCCTACTCTCTATAAAGACTCCCGAGTGTATGTACTTAATTGTGACAGTTTCCAAAGATCTGGCAATCTACCTCACAGTTACGCCATGCCTCAGCAAGGGATCTTGGAGATTGAGTTATTTGATGTATGGGGCATTGACTTCATGGGACCCTTCCCACCATCATACTCAAACACTTATATTCTTGTGGCAGTGGATTATGTATCCAAATGGGTGGAGGCTATTGCAACACCCACCAATGACACTAAAACAGTGTTAAAATTCCTCTAGAAATACATCTTCAGCAGATTTGGTATCCCTAGAGTGTTAATTAGTGATGGGGGCACTCATTTCTGCAATAAACAGCTTTATGCTGCTCTGGTTCGTTATGGAGTTAGCCACAGGGTAGCTACTCCATATCATCCACAAACTAATGGGCAAGCTGAAGTCTCAAATAGAGAACTCAAAAGAATCCTGGAACGGACTGTAATTAACCGTAGAAGGGATTGGGCAAGAAGCTTGGATGATGCTCTGTGGGCATACAGAACAGCATTCAAGACCCCTATAGGGACCTCTCCATACCAGCTTGTGTATGGAAAGGCATGTCACTTGCCAGTGAAACTGGAACACAAGGCCTATTGGGCAACCAGATTCCTAAACCTTAATGCCAAGTTAGCCGGAGAAAAACGATTGCTCCAGTTAAATGAGCTAGAGGAATTTAGACTCAATGCTTTCGAAAATGCAAAGATTTACAAAGAGAAAGCGAAAAGATGGCATGATAAGAAATTGTCATCCAGAGTCTTTGAGCCGGGGCAGAAAGTTCTGCTATTTAATTCTAGGCTCAAATTATTCCCCGGGAAATTAAAATCCCGGTGGAGAGGTCCATATATCATTACAAACGTATCACCATATGGATACATAGAGCTTCAGGATAATGACTCTAACAAAAAGTTCATTGTTAATGGACAAAGAGTCAACATTATCTTGAAGGCAATTTTGAGCAAGAATGCTCAAAACTGAGACTTGATTAAAACTCAGTAATAGTCCAGCTAATGACAATAAAGAAGCGCTTGTTGGGAGGCAATCCAGCCAATCACAAAATTTAATTTTATTCGCTTTTATTGATTTTATAGGTATAGGTCAAAATATCCTCAAGGTAAATAGCAATTGATTGAATTCACAGAGTTATAAGAGAATTTGGAAGCTCACTGGCGTGAAAAAGCCAGTAAGAACATTTTGGGCATTGAACGCCCAAAAGAAGCACCCACTGGGCGTTCAACGCCAGTAAGGGTAGCCATCTAGGCGTTAACGCCAGAAAGGAGCATCTTCTGGGCGTTAAACGCCAGAAAGAAGCACCCTCTGGGCGTTTAATGCCAGATTGACAGCATCCTGGGCGTTCAGAAAAACGCCCAGTGACAAAGGACTTCCTGGCGTTCAACGCCAGAAAGATGCATCAGCTGGGCGTTGAACGCCCAGGAGAAGCAACATTTGGGCGTTAAACGCCCAAACCATGCAGCAGTTGGGCGTTTAACGCCAGGATGGTGGGGAGGAGGTAAAATTCGTTTCTCTTTACAAATTTTCTAATTTTTATGTTTCAATTCATGATTTCTTGCATAAACATATTTTAATTATCATCCCTCAATTCAAATTAGTGTTCTAAAAATCCTAATTTCTAAAATCCATTTTTCAAAAATATCAAATGTATCTTAATCCATAAAGCCAAATTATTTTTCAATCCAATCAAACTCTTTTAAAGTTTGTTTTCAAAACTCAATTATCTCTTTAAAATTCTTTTTTAAAATTGAAAATTCAAATCTATCTTTTTAATTATTATTCATATCTTTTTCTTTTTTTTTTAAACTTTATCTTTTTCTTATCATATCTATCTTTTATAAATCATATCTTCTATCTTATCCTTTTCTTATTTTCGAATTTACCCACCCCCCCTCCCCATATATTGAGTTCGGCACCCCACTCATCATCACCTTGCCACACTTGCTCTCTTCCTATCCCTCTCCTTTCTTCTCTTTTGCTTGAGGACAAGCAAAGCTCTAAGTTTGGTGTGGTTATCCGTGATCACAAAAACATACTCATTAAGATCATGGCCCCTAAAGGAAAACAACCCACCCCAAGGGGCAAGAAAGAGAGTGCTCGAAAGCCACTTTGGAATCAAGGGAAGTTCTTAACTAAAGAACATTCAGACTATTACTACAAAATAATGAGTCACAGATCAGTGATCCCGGAAGTCAAATTTGATCTGAAAGAAGATGAATATCAAGAGATTCAAGAGCAAATTCGAATCAGGAATTGGGAAATTCTGACCAATTCTGAAACGAAAGTGGGAAGAAACATGGTTCAGGAGTTCTATGCTAATCTATGGCAGACAGACAGGCAGAGAATAATTGGAGCTGCTCTCTATGACCATCGGACCTTAGTCAGAGGAAAGATTGTTCATACTCATCCTGACAAGATCAGGGAGATATTTAAGATTCCTCAACTGAAAGATGACCCAGACTCCTTTAACAGGAGAATGATGAGGGTAAATAAAGGTCTAGACAAGATTCTAGAGGATATATGCATCCCTGAAGCCAGGTGGACTACCAGCACCACTGGCACCCCAATTCAACTCAAAAGAGAAGATCTAAAACCAGTAGCCAGAGGCTGGCTGGATTTCATTGGGCGTTCCATATTGCCCACCAGCAACAGTTCTGAAGTTGCCATCAAAAGAGCTGTCATGATTCACTGCATCATGTTGGGAAAAGAGGTAGAAGTCCATCAACTGATCTCATGTGAGCTATACAAAATAGCAAACAGGAATTCCAAGGACGCCAAATTGGCCTATCCAAGCTTAATTTCTATGCTCTGCAAAGATGCCGGAGTGAAGATGGGAATAACAGAGTATATTCCAGTTGAGAGGCCAATCACTGGAATATCAATGGTCAGACAACAGCAACAAGATGATTCAGCCAAGAGGAGAGCACAGGAAGCCCTCCCAGAACTGCCTCAATTCGAATATTGGGAACATCTTGAGGCTTCTATTTCCAAATTGCAAGAAGCTATGGACCAAATAAAGGAAGAACAGAACAATCAAAGTAGCATGCTTTGCAAACTGCTTAAGGAACAGGAAGAGCAGGGGCGTGATCTAAGGGAGCTAAAGCGCCAAAAATTAATCCTTGAAAAGCACCCCACAGATTAGAGGAACATCTACTCCTCAAAACAACAGGTTGCTAAGTTCCGATTTTTCTGCTTTAACTTAGTGATAGTATTATTATGGAAATTTACCTTAGGAGATATTTAGTAGTAATTAGTATGTCTATTTTGATTTTATTTCCAATTAAGCTATAATTTATTTTTCTCATCATCATCAGGCATGAATAAAGTAGTAGAATTTTTTTTTAATAAAGAAGTAATCTATATTTTCGAGTTCTAAATAATAAAAATTATAATTAATTATGTGTGGTGGCAATACTTTTTGTTCTCTGAATGAATGCTTGAACAGTGCATAACTTGTACTTTGAATTTGATGAATATTGGCTCCTGAAAGAATGAGGAACACGAAAAATATTATTGATGATCTGAAAAATCATGAAATTGATTCTTGAAGCAAGAAAAAGCAGTCTCAAAAAAAAAGCAATAGAAAAAGCCACGAGCCCTTAAAACCAAAAGGCAAGGGTAAAAAGGATCCAAGGCTTTGAGCATCAATGGATAGGAGGGCCCAAGGAAATAAAATCCAGGCCTAAGCGGCTAAACCAAGCTGTCCCTAACCATGTGCTTGTGGCATGCAGGTCCAAGTTACAAACTTGAGACTGAGTGGTTAAAGTCGTGATCCAAGGCAAACAGAGTGTGCTTAAGAGCTCTGGACACCTCTGACTGGGGACTTTAGCAAAGCTAAGTCACAATCTGAACAAGGTTCACCTAGTCATGTGTCTGTGGCATTTATGTATCTGGTAGTAATACTGGAAAACAAAGTGCTTAGGGCCACGGCCAAGACTCATAAAATAACTGTGTTCAAGAATCAACATACTACACTAGGAGAATCAATAATACTATCTGAATTCTGAGTTCCTATGGATGCCAATCATTCTGAAATTCAAGGGATAAAGGGAGATGCCAAAACTGTTCAGAAACAAAAAGCTACAAGCCCCGCTCATCTAAATAAGAATCTGAGCTTCATTTAAAACTCTAAAATATTATTACTTCTTAATTTCTGTTAAAACCTATTTTATTTATCTAGTTGCTTGAGGACAAGCAACAGTTTAAGTTTGGTGTTGTGATGAGCGGATATTTTTACGCTTTTTGGGGGTAATTTCATGTAGATTTTAGTATGTTTTAATTAGTTTTAATAGAATTTTATTAGTTTTTAAGCAAAAATCATATTTCTGGACTTTACTATGAGTGTGTGTATTTTTCTGTGATTTCAGGTATTTTCTGGCTGAAATTGAGGAAGCTGAGCAGAAATCTGACTTAGGCTGAAAAAGGACTGCTGATGCTGTTGGATCCTGACCTCCCTACACTCGAAATGGATTTTCTGGAGCTACAGGAGTTCAATTGGCGCGCTCTCAATGGCGTTGGAAAGTAGACATCCAGGGCTTTCCAGCAATATATAATAGTCCATACTTTGCGCGAATATAGACGACGTAACTTGGCGTTGAACGCCAAGTACATGCTGCTGTCTGGAGTTAAACGCCAGAAAAACGTCATGATCCGGAGTTGAACGCCCAAAACACGTCATAACTTGGAGTTCAACTCCAAGAAAAGCCTCTACTCGTGGATAGCTTTAGTCTCAGCCCCAGCACACACCAAGTGGGCCCCAGAAGTGGATTTCTGCACCAATTATCTTAGTTTACTCATATTCTGTAAACCTAGGCTACTAGTTTACTATTTAAACAACTTTTAGAGACTTATTTTGTACCTCATGACATTTTCAGATCTGAATTACATACTTTTTGACGGCATGAGTCTCTAAACTCCATTGTTGGGGGTGAGGAGCTCTGCAGCATCTCGATGAATTAATACAATTCCTTTATTTTCCATTCAAACACGCTTGTTCTTATCTAAGATGTTCATTCGCGCTTAATTATGGAGAAGGTGATGATCCGTGACACTCATCACCTTCCCCAAACCATGAACGTATGCCTGACAACCACCTCCGTTCTACATCAGACTGAATGAGTATCTCTTAGATTCATTACGCAGAATTTTCGTGGTATAAGCCGGATTGTTGGCGGCATTCATGAGAATCCGGAAAGTCTAAACCTTGTCTGTGGTATTCCGAGTAGGATTCTGGGATTGAATGACTGTGACGAGCTTCAAACTCCTGAAGGCTGGGCGTTAGTGACAGACGCAAAAGAATCAATGGATTCTATTCCAACCTGATTGAGAATCGACAGATGATTAGCCGTGCTGTGACAGAGCATAGGAACGTTTTCACTGAGAGGATGGGAAGTAGCCATTGACAACGGTGACACCCTACATAGAGCTTGCCATGGAAGGAGCCGTGCGTGTGTTGAAGGATTTTAAGGAAGAGTTGAAATTCGAAGGACAAAGCATCTCCAAAACTCCAACATATTTCTCATTACTGCACAACAAGTAACACTGTTATTCTCTTTTATTTTTCCAATCAAATCTAATAATTCCAACTTATAATTTTAATCAATATCTTGACTAAGAATAATAAAATAAACATAGCTTGCTTCAAACCAATAGTCTCCGTGGGATCGACCCTTACTCACGTAAGGTATTACTTGGACGACCCAGTGCACTTGCTGGTTAGTTGTGCGGATTACAAATTCGTGCACCAATTAGATAATTAAAAGATAAATAAAATAGGATAGAAATACTTATGTAATTCAATGGTGGGAATTTCAGATAGGCGTATGAAGATGCTGTGCTCCTCTTGAATTTCTGCTTTCCTGCTGCTTTCATCCAATTCTTCTTACTCCTTTCCATGGCAAGCTGTTTGTAGGGCATCACCGTTGTCAATGGCTACATCCCATCCTCTCAGTGAAAAAGGTCCAAATGCTCTGTCACGGCACGGCTAATCATCTGTCGGTTCTCAATCAGGTTGGAATAGAATCCCTTGATTCTTTTGCGTTTGTCATCACGCCCAGCCTTCAGGAGTTTGAAGCTCGTCACAGTCATTCAATCCCAGAATCCTACTCGGAATACCATAGACAAGGTTTAGACTTTCCGGATTCTCAAGAATGCTGCCATCAATTCTAGCTTATACCATAAAGATTCTGTTGGGGAATCTAAGAGATATGCGCCCGGCCTAAGGTAGAACGGAAGTGGTTGTCAGTCACGCGCGTTCATAGGTGAGAATGATGATGAGTGTCACGGATCATCACATTCATCAAGGTGAAGTGCAACGTATATCTTGGATTAAGAATAAAATTGTTTTGGATAGAAAATAATAGTAATTGCATTGAAACTTGAGGTACAGCAGAGCTCCACACCCTTAATCTATGGTGTGTAGAAACTCCACCGTTGAAAATACATAAGTGAGAGAGGTTCAGGCATGGCCGAATGGCCAGCCCCCAAAACGTGATCACTGGATCAAAATACAATCCAGGGATCAAAACCAATATAATAATATGATAGTAAAGAGTTCTATTTATAATAAACTAGCTCCTAGGGTTTACAAAAGTAAGTAATTAATGCGTAAATCCACTTCCAGGGCCCACTTGGTGTATGTTTGGGCTGAGCTTGATCTATCCACGAGCTGAGGCTTTTCTTGGAGTTGAACTCCAAGTTATAACGTGTTTTGGGCGTTCAACTCCGGATCATGACGTGTTTCTGGCGTTTAACTCAAGACAGCAGCATGTACTTGGCGTTCAACGCCAAGTTACATCGTCAATTTCCGAATAAAGTATGGACTATTATATATTGCTGGAAAGCTCTGGATGTCTACTTTCCAACGCCGTTGAGAACGCGCCATTCGGAGTTCTGTATCTCCAGAAAATCTATTTCGAGTGCAGAGAGGTCAGAATCCAACAGCATCAGCAGTCCTTTGTCAGCCTTGCTTTCAGTGTTTTGCTCAGGTCCCTCAATTTCAGCCAGAATTTACCTGAAATCACAGAAAAATACACAAACTCCTAGTAAAATTCAGAAATGTGAATTTAACATAAAAACTAATGAAAACATCCCTAAAAGTAGCTTAAACATATTAAAAACTTCCTAAAAACAATGCCAAAAAGCGTATAAATTATCCGCTCATCACAACACCAAACTTAAATTGTTGCTTGTCCCCAAGCAACTGAAAATCAAATAGGATAAAAAGAAGAGAATATACTATAAATTCAGAATATCAATGAATATAATTCTAATTAAATGAGCGGGACTTGTAGCTTTTTGCTTCTGAACAGTTTTGGCATCTCACTTTTTCCTTTGAAGTTTTGAATGATTGGCTTCTCTAGGAACTTAGAATTTCAGATAGTGTTATGATTTTCCTAGTTAAGTATGTTGATTCTTGAACACAGCTACTTTTTGAGTCTTGGCCGTGGCCCTAAGCACTTTGTTTTCCAGTATTACCACCGGATACATAAATGCCACAGACACATAACTGGGTGAACCTTTTCAGATTGTGACTCAGCTTTGCTAGAGTCCCCAGTTAGTGTTGTCCAGAGCTCTTAAGCACACTCTTTTGCTTTGGATCCTTTTTACCCTTGCCTTTTGGTTTTAAGGGCTATTGGCTTTTTCTGCTTGCTTTTTCTCTTTTTTTTTTTCAAAATATTTTTTTCGCCAATTATTTATTTATTTATTTATTTATTTTCGCCATTCACTGCTTTTTCTTGCTTCAAGAATCAAATTCATGATTTTTCAGATTGTCAATAACATTTCTCCTTGTTCATCATTCTTTTAAGAGCCAACAATTTTAACATTCATAAATAACAAGATCAAAAGACATATGCACTGTTCAAGCATTCATTCAGAAAGCAAGAAGTATTGTCACCACATCAATATAATTAAACTAAATTCAAGGATAAATTCGAAATTCATGTACTTCTTGTTCTTTTGAATTAAAACATTTTTCTTTTAAGAGAGGTGAAGGATTCATGGAATTATTCATAATCTTTAAGGCATAGTTACTACATACTAATGATCATGAAGTAGAGACACAAAATATAGATAAACATGAAGGATAAAAACTGAAAAAAAAACAGAGAAAATAAGAACAAGGAATGAGTCCACCTGAGTGAGGGTGGCGCCTTTTTGAAGATCCAATGGTGCTTTTTGAGCTCCTTTATGTCTTTTCCTTGCTTCTGTTGCATGATCCCTAGTGATTTTGGTGTTTTTATCCTTATTTGCTCCCAATAGTTGTGTGGATGATAATTTATCCCCTGAGGTATCTCAAGGATCTCTTGATTTGCAGTCAAATATTCTACCACTGAGCTATAAACCCTTTAGATGAGTCTTTCCATCTCCCATGACTCGGAGGTGGAAGCTTTTTGTCTTTCCTTTTTCTCTTTTTTTTTCTTCTTTTTTTTTGAGGTTTCTCTGAATTGTTGATTTTTAGTTTCTCTTGACTTCCTCTTCAGAGTCCTTTCAGGTTCATGATCTGTTTCAATAAGAATGTTCTTGTCCTTGCTCCTGCTCATATAGGGAAGAAGAGAACAAGAAAAGAAAGAGGAATCCTCTATGTCACAGTAAAGAGGTTCCTTATTGTTAGTAGAAGAAGAAAGGAATAAAAGTGGAGAATCCAATCACAATGGTGAGGATAGAGGCAGTGATTGGAGATGAAGAGAGGTGAAGAGAAGTGTTAGTAAATAAATAAAATAAATAGAAAGAGATGAGGGGGAGAGAAATTCGAAAATAATTTTGAAAAATGGGTTAGTAATTTTCGAAAATTAAAACTAAAATTTGAAACAATTAATTAATTAAAAAGAATTTTTGAAAAAGAGGGAGGTATTTTCGAAATTAGAGAGGGAAAAGTAGTTAGGTGGTTTTGAAAAAGATAAGAAACAAACAAAAAGTTAATTTGTTAGTTGAAAAAAGATATTAAAATCAAATTTGAAAAGATAAGAGGATAAGAAATTAGAAAAGATATTTTAAAATCAAATTTTTGAAAAAGATAAATTTTGAAAAAGATATGATATAAAAGATATGATAAAAGATATGATAAAAAGATATAATTTTTGAAAAGATAAGATTGAAAAGATATTTTTGAAAAGATATTATTGAAGTTAGTTTTGAAAAAGATTTGAATTTTAAAATCACAATTAATGACTTGACTCACAAGAAATCACAAGATATGATTCTAGAACTTAAAATTTGAATCTTTCTTAACAAGAAAGTAACAAACTTGAAATTTTTGAATCAAAACATTAATTTTTGACGCAATTTTCGAAAATATGATGTAAAGATAAGAAAAAGATTTTGAAAATATTTTGAAAAAGATTTTTTGAAATTTTCGAAAATGATGAAAAAATGGAAAAGATATGATTTTTGAAAAAGATTTTAAAAAGATAAGATTTAAAAAGATAAGATATTTTTTTGATTTTTGAATTTTTTTTATGAGAGAGAAAAACACTAAAAATACTCAATGCATGAAAATTTTGGATCAAAACACATGATGCATGCAAGAACACTATGAATGTCAAGATGAACACCAAGAACACTTTGAAGATCATGATGAACATCAAAAACATATTTTTGAAAAATTTTCAATGTAAAGAAAACATGCAAGACACCAAACTTAGAAATTTTTCATGTTTAGATTCTATGAATGCAAGAATGCATATGAAAAACACCATACAACACAAAACAAGAAAATATGAAGATCAAACAAGAGGATTCATCAAGAACAACTTGAAGATCATGAAGAACACTATGAATGCATGAATTTTTCGAAAATTTTATGCAAGAAAAAGATGAACATGCAATTGACACCAAACTTATGACTTGACACAAGACTCAAACAAGAAACACAAAATATTTTTTATTTTTATGATTTTCTAATTTTTTTGTATTTTATTTGATTTTTCGAAAAAATTATAGAGAAAATAAATAAGAAATTCAAAAAATTTTTAACAAGAATTCCAGGAATCATGCAATGTTACACTAAAGCTCCAGTCCAGGAATTAGACATGGCTCAATAGCCAGCCAAGCTTTTAATGAAAGCTCTAGTCCAAAATACTAGGCATGGCCAATGGCCAGCCAAGCTTTAGCATCTGGGTCAGACATACAATACCTAAATCATCAAATTAACTTGCCTCTATGCTGATGGTTTGGAAGCCTCAGTCCAAAATAATTTAGACATGGCTTTACAGCCAGCCAGGCTTCAACATTTTTCATGAAACTCCAGAATGCATAGTAAAAAAATTTGAATAATTTTCGAAAATAGGGAGAAGATTTTGAAAAGATTTTCGAAATTTTTTTTTTAAAATAAAATAAAAATTACCTAATCTGAGCAACAAGATGAACCGTCAGTTGTCCATACTCGAACAATCCCCGGCAACGGCGCCAAAAACTTGGTCGGCAAAATCGTGATTCATTCTTTTCACTTCAACAATCCAAGGTAATGGCTCCAAAGACTTGGTGCACAGAACCATGGTCCAAAATTAACTTCACAGTCTCGCTCAACTAACCAGCAAGTGCACTGGGTCGTCCAAGTAATACCTTACGTGGGTAAGGGTCGATCCCACGGAGATTGTTGGTATGAAGCAAGCTATGGTCATCTTGTAAATCTCAGTCAGGCTTATCCATGTGGTTATGGGAGATTAGATAATTAAAAGATAAATAAAATAGGATAGAAATACTTATGTAATTCAATGGTGGGAATTTCAGATAGGCGTATGAAGATGCTGTGCTCCTCTTGAATCTCTGCTTTCCTGCTGCTTTCATCCAATTCTTCTTACTCCTTTCCCTGGCAAGCTGTTTGTAGGGCATCACCGTTGTCAATGGCTACATCCCATCCTCTCAGTGAAAAAGGTCCAAATGCTCTGTCACGGCACGGCTAATCATCTGTCGGTTCTCAATCAGGTTGGAATAGAATCCCTTGATTCTTTTGCGTTTGTCATCACGCCCAGCCTTCAGGAGTTTGAAGCTCGTCACAGTCATTCAATCCCAGAATCCTACTCGGAATACCATAGACAAGGTTTAGACTTTCCGGATTCTCAAGAATGCTGCCATCAATTCTAGCTTATACCATAAAGATTCTGTTGGGGAATCTAAGAGATATGCGCCCGGCCTAAGGTAGAACGGAAGTGGTTGTCAGTCACGCGCGTTCATAGGTGAGAATGATGATGAGTGTCACGGATCATCACATTCATCAAGGTGAAGTGCAACGTATATCTTGGATTAAGAATAAAATTGTTTTGGATAGAAAATAATAGTAATTGCATTGAAACTTGAGGTACAGCAGAGCTCCACACCCTTAATCTATGGTGTGTAGAAACTCCACCGTTGAAAATACATAAGTGAGAGAGGTTCAGGCATGGCCGAATGGCCAGCCCCCAAAACGTGATCACTGGATCAAAATACAATCCAGGGATCAAAACCAATATAATAATATGATAGTAAAGAGTTCTATTTATAATAAACTAGCTCCTAGGGTTTACAAAAGTAAGTAATTAATGCGTAAATCCACTTCCAGGGCCCACTTGGTGTATGTTTGGGCTGAGCTTGATCTATCCACGAGCTGAGGCTTTTCTTGGAGTTGAACTCCAAGTTATAACGTGTTTTGGGCGTTCAACTCCGGATCATGACGTGTTTCTGGCGTTTAACTCAAGACAGCAGCATGTACTTGGCGTTCAACGCCAAGTTACATCGTCAATTTCCGAATAAAGTATGGACTATTATATATTGCTGGAAAGCTCTGGATGTCTACTTTCCAACGCCGTTGAGAACGCGCCATTCGGAGTTCTGTATCTCCAGAAAATCCATTTCGAGTGCAGAGAGGTCAGAATCCAACAGCATCAGCAGTCCTTTGTCAGCCTTGCTTTCAGTGTTTTGCTCAGGTCCCTCAATTTCAGCCAGAATTTACCTGAAATCACAGAAAAATACACAAACTCCTAGTAAAATCCAGAAATGTGAATTTAACATAAAAACTAATGAAAACATCCCTAAAAGTAGCTTAAACTTATTAAAACTTCCTAAAAACAATGCCAAAAAGCGTATAAATTATCCGCTCATCAACAATCATGAAACCATGCTATTTCATTGAATAAATGTGGGTAAAAGGTGATAAAATCCCCTAAAATCAATACAAGATAAACCCTAAATATGGGGTTTATCAACCTCCCCACACTTAAACCAAGCATGTCCTCATGCTTAAACTAAGAAGGAGGTAAGGGTATGGCATTTATTCAATTGAAACTAACTAAATGCAATCTACCTATATGCAACTATCTAAATGAATGCAATTGCTTGGTCAAAATAAATCAAATCCCAAGAATACATATATGTACAAGGGCTAGGGACTAGCAAGTCTAATCCGCAATTGAATTGAGTTATTAAATATTTTTACAAACTTGCATGAAGGGATGATCATAGTTGAAAACATGTAATTGAGCATCAAATCCTCACCGGATGTATTTGCACTCTATTCGCTCAAGTGTTTAGGGTTGATTCTCTCAATTCTCCCCTAATCATGCTTTCCAAGATTTGTTTTCCATCTAACAATCAACATTCATTTCATGCATGCATACACATATCATGAGGTCTTTTTTTTTAGGTTGAATGGGGTTTGGGTCAAGGTAGGATGTATATTTGGTCAAGTGAGCTTGAAATTTGAATCTTTGATAAGCTTAGACTTCCCACCTAGCCTATGACATCCTATACAATTAAGTCCTAACCTAACTACCCATTTTTCACTTTTTCACATACTCATGTATTTTCTTTTCATTTCACAACACATATGCATTGATTTTATTGAGCTTCACTTGGGGTATTTTGTCCCCTTTTTATTTCTTTCTTTTTCTATTTTTTCCTTCTTTTTCTATTTTTTTTCTTTTCTATTTTATTTTTTCTTTTTCTTTTCTTTTTCTTTTGTTTTTCTCATTTTTTTTCTTTCTATATACAAGAGCATCAATGCATAAGGTTTTACATTTGATCAATACATGAGCATGTACCCAATTCCCAGTATTCACAACAAAAATACAAAACTACCCTTTTACTCCCCCAATGTCCCAAGATTTCCCACACTTGAATGATACTCACACACTAGCCTAAGCTAATCAAAAATCCAAATAAAGACATTTATTGTTTTTCGCTTTAAGGCTTGTAATGTGCTAAATTAGGAACAAAGTAGGTTAATCGTAGGCTCAAATTTGCTAACAAAGGAAGATAAAAGGTAAGGCCATTTGGGTAAGTAAGCTGATGAATTGATGGACTCAATCATATAAATGCATGAATACACAAAGTAATGGACATAAAGAATCAAACAAATCAAAGATTACAATCATAGAAAGAGAATAATGCACACAAAAAGTAAAAATAAGTGGTTATAAGATGTAACCACACCATTAGGCTCAAATCTCGCAAGCTTGTGTTCTTAGCTCAAAAACATGATCCACGAGATATATATAATTCAAGCAAGCTCTATGAGAAGTTTCCACTCAAATCAATTGATATGCCCTATAGATAGAATTCTTGAAAAATCTCATTATTTTGACTAAGCTTATTGTGTATACATATGCAAAAATAAGAAAATGCAAGTAAAAATCCTAAAAACCTAAAATGAAATGCAAAAGTGTTGGAATTAGAAATTTGTCACCCAAAATCGCCGATCGGTCGGATGACCTCCCCACACTTAAAAGTTTGCACCGTCCGTGGTGCACTCAAAGATGAGCAAGGGGGTACGGTGAATCTCCGGATTGCTGCGTGTTCTTAGTCTTGCTTCCATTTTTGCTTGTGGTGTATCCATCATGAAAAACAAAAGTATAACACCATAAGATGAGGAGATATAAAAGCAAGGAAGCATACATTGTTGGAATGAGGTACTAATCACTAGAATTGAGTGAGTGAATTGGTGTGACAGTAATGACAAATGAGTGTGTGAATTCTAAATTGCGCGCCCTTTTAGAACACACATTAGCATAAAAAGCAATGTCATAAAAGAAGCATGCACTTCACTTATTCTAGTGTGCTTGAGATGCTTTAAGTAAACTTGTAAGGTAAAACAAGTATTGAAGAGGCATGAAAGCATTCAAGCTAAAGCATATATGGATGCATAGAATCATGAAATACAATGCATTGGAATAAATGCACAACATCCATCAAGAAATTGCCTAATAGAGGAGAAAGATTTCAATTACATGATGGCGAGCTACAACATGTAATTCAAAAGAGTTACAAGCTCGAAGGCAATTCTCATCACTTGGTATTTTTAAAAGGTAAGCATGAAAAACTCAAAACTAAGTAGCAAAATATAACCTCAATCATAGAATCCAACAAAGATTGTAAACATAATGATGTTAAGAAAACATCCATTTTTAATACTCAGCAGCAATTAATGGTAAATAAGAATAACAATCTAACACTTACACTGAAAAAGGGAAAATGAAATAAAAAAACTAACTAAAACTAACTAATCAACTAACTAACTAACTAATCAACTAACTAACTAACTAATCAACTAACTAACTAACTAATTAGTTAACTAAAATAAATGGTTAGTAATGGTGTTTGGGAGTGTTGGATGAGGTGTAGAAGAAGGGAAGAGGAAAGGAGAGGGAAAGAAATGTAAAGGAGAGAAAAAAAGAAATATAGTGAAGGAAGCACATCCGCGCGTACGCACGCATGGCGCGCGCGTCGATGGCTTATTTCGAGAGTGGCGCGTACACGTCATGTGCGCGTGCGCGCAAGTGGGGTTGTGCCAAAGGCACAACGTTGGCGTAGCGCAGGCACAACTCTCGGGTCAATGTATGAAAGGTGAAACTTCTCAATCCACGCGTACGCACGCATGGCGCGCGTGCGTGGATGGTCCAAAATGCTTGATGCACGGGTACGCGCACAGTGCGCGTACGCGTGGATGGTGCTCTATTTTTCAAAAATTTTGCTATGTTTTTGCACCAATCCAAGCATTCCAAACCTCCAAACAGCTACCAAAACAACATAAAACCTTATTTAATATACTAAACTACCAATTAGACTCAACAAACTCAACACAACATAAAATTAAACTAATTCTATTAGTATGTACAAAGAGAAAAAATGAAAAGAATTTACCATGGTGGGGTGTCTCCCACCTAGCACTTTTATTTCTTGTCCTTAAGTTGGACTTATGGGGAGCTCCTCATCAAGATGGCTTGTACTTGTACTCATCTTGGAACTTCCACCAATGCTTGGACTTCCATTGTGCCCCAAGATTTCTCATGGATTGAGCCAAGTGTTGATGAAGTTCTTCACAAGCTTGGGGCTCCCAAAGTTGATTCTCTTCTTGTAATCCGGGATCCCAAACTTTGTTTTCACACCTATCTTGAAGTTGATCATCATTATTAGTCCATCCTGGTGGTGAATAAGATGAATTCTCTATATAGTGACCAATAATCCTCCTAGATCCATCTATTTGAGCACTACGCCAACCATTATATCTCATGTTTGATGCATCAACCATAATGAGCCTTGATTTGCAACGCCCATTGGTGCGCGAAATTGTGAACAATACTTTTCACAACTCTCATAATCCCCGGTCATGAACTCCAAAAACTTGGTAGCTCAATTCCATGGCATTACACAACTTTGCACAACTAACCAGCAAGTGCACTGGGTCGTCCAAGTAATACCTTACGTGAGTAAGGGTCGATCCCACGGAGATTGTTAGTATGAAGCAAGCTATGGTCATCTTGCAAATCTTAGTCAGGCAGACTCAAATGGATATGGTGATGAACGAAAATAACATAAAATAAAGATAGAGATACTTATGTAATTCATTGGTAGGAACTTCAGATAAGCGCATGAAGATGCCTTCCCTTCCGTCTCTCTGCTTTCCTACTGTCTTCATCCAATCCTTCTTATTCCTTTCCATGGCAAGCTTGTGTAGGGTTTCACCGTTGTCAATGGCTACCTCCCATCCTCTCAGTGAAAACGATTGCATATGCTCTGTCACAGCACGCGGAATTCAGCTGTCGGTTCTCGGTCAGGCCGGAATAGAATCCATTGATTCTTTTGCGTCTGTCACTAACGCCCCGCCTGCTAGGAGTTTGAAGCACGTCACAGTCATTCAATCATTGAATCCTACTCAGAATACCACAGACAAGGTTTAGACCTTCCGGATTCTCTTGAATGCTGCCATCAGTTCTCGCCTATACCACGAAGACTCTGATCTCACGGAATGGTTGGCTCGTTTGTCAGGCGAGCACTCGGTTGTCAGGCGATCAACCATGCATCGTGCAATCAGGAATCCAAGAGATATTCACTAGAGCCTTGGTTGCTTGTAGAACAAAAGTGGTTGTCAGTCACCTTGTTCATAAGTGAGAATGATGATGAGTGTCACGGATCATCACATTCATCAAGTTGAAGAACAAGTGATATCTTAGAACAAGAACAAGCGGAATTGAATAGAAGAACAATAGTAATTGCATTAATACTCGAGGTACAGCAGAGCTCCACACCTTAATCTATGGTGTGTAGAAACTCCACCGTTGAAAATACATAAGAACAAGAGTGATCATTGGTTTCGGCCCCAGAGAGGGAACCAGAAGAACCAAGATGAAAATACAATAGTAAAGGTCCTATATATAGAGAACTAGTAGCCTAGGGTGTACAGAGATGAGTAAATGACATAAAAATCCACTTCCGGGCCCACTTGGTGTGTGCTTGGGCTGAGCAATGAAGCATTTTCGTGTAGAGACTCTTCTTGGAGTTAAACGCCAGCTTTTATGCCAGTTTGGGCGTTTAACTCCCATTTAGGTGCCAGTTCCGGCGTTTAACGCTGGAATTCCTGAGGGTGACTTTGAACGCCGGTTTGGGCCATCAAATCTTGGGTAAAGTATGGACTATCATATATTGCTGGAAAGCCCAGGATGTCTACTTTCCAACGCCGTTAAGAGCGCGCCAATTGGGCTTCTGTAGCTCCAGAAAATCCACTTCGAGTGCAGGGAGGTCAGAATCCAACAGCATCTGCAGTCCTTTTCAGTCTCTGAATCAGATTTTTGCTCAGGTCCCTCAATTTCAGCCAGAAAATACCTGAAATCACAGAAAAACACACAAACTCATAGTAAAGTCCAGAAAAGTGAATTTTAACTAAAAACTAATAAAAAGTATACTAAAAACTAACTAAAACTACTAAAAACATACTAAAACAATGCCAAAAAGCGTACAAATTATCCGCTCATCACAACACCAAACTTAAATTGTTGCTTGTCCCCAAGCAACTGAAAATCAAATAAGATAAAAAGAAGAGAATATACTATAGACTCCAAATTATCAATGAAACTTAGCTCCAAATTAGATGAGCGGGACTAGTAGCTTTTTGCCTCCGAACAGTTTTGGCATCTCACTTTATCCTTTGAAATTCAGAATGATTGGCTTCTTTAGGAACTCAAAATCCAGATAGTGTTATTGATTCTCCTAGTTAAGTATGATGATTCTTGAACACAGCTACTTATTGAGTCTTGGCCGTGGCCCAAAGCACTCTGTCTTCCAGTATTACCACCGGATACATACATGCCACAGACACATAATTGGGTGAACCTTTTCAGATTGTGACTCAGCTTTGCTAGAGTCCCCAATTAGAGGTGTCCAGGGTTCTTAAGCACACTCTTTTTTTTGTATTCACTGCTTTTTCTTGCTTCAAGAATCATTTTTATGATTTTTCAGATCCTCAGTAACATGTCTCCTTTTTCATCATTCTTTCAAGAGCCAACAATTTTAACATTCATGAACAACAAATTCAAAAGACATATGCACTGTTCAAGCATACATTCAGAAAACAAAAAGTATTGTCACCACATCAAACTAATTAAGCTAGTTTTAAAGATGAATTCGAAATCCTGTACTTCTTGTTCTTTTGTAATAAAAACAGTTTTCATTTAAGAAAGGTGATGGATTCATAGGACATTCATAACTTTAAGGCATAGACACTAAGACACTAATGATCATAAGACACAAACATGGACAAACATAAGCATAAATTTTCGAAAAACAGGAAATAAAGAACAAGGAGATTAAAGAACGGGTCCACCTCAGTGATGGCGGCTCTTTCTTCCTCTTGAAGATCCTATGGAGTGCTTGAGCTCCTCAATGTCTCTTCCTTGCCTTTGTTGCTCCTCTCTCATGATTCTTTGATCTTCTCTAATTTCATGGAGGAGAATGGAGTGTTCTTGGTGCTCCACCCTTAGTTGTCCCATGTTGGAACTCAGTTCTCCTAGGGAGGTGTTGATTTGCTCCCAATAGTTTTGTGGAGGAAAGTGCATCCCTTGAGGCATTTCAGGGATCTCATGATGAGAGGGGTCTCTTGTTTACTCCATCCTTTTCTTAGTGATGGGCTTGAGGTCATGCCTTCTCAGTTGAACCGGCTTCCCTCTTGAGTTTCTCTTCCATTGAGCGCCCTCTTCACAAATGTCTGTGAGGACTTGGTCCAACCTTTGATCAAAGTTGACCCTTCTTCATGGCCACAACTTCATTGAAGTGGTCTTGATGCACCCTTGAGATGAATCTCTCCATCTCCCATGACTCGGAGGTGAAAGCTTTTGCCTTCCCTTTCCTCTTTCTAGAGGTTTCTCCGGCCTTGGATGCCATAAATGGTTATGGAAAAACGAAAAGCAACGCTTTTACCACACCAAACTTAAAAGGTTTGCTCGTCCTCGAGCAAAAGAAGAAAGAAGAGAGTAGAAGAGAAGAAATGAGGAGAAAGGGAATGGCTTTGTGTTTCGGCCATTATGGGTGGGTTTGGGTGGGTTAGTGGTATGAATTTGAGTGGTGAGGTAGGTGGGGTTTTATGAAGGATGGAGGTAAGGGGTTTTTGGGAGAGAGGTGTTGAGGTGAAGAAGAGAGAGGGTGGTGGGGATCCTGTGGGGTCCACAGATCCTGAGGTGTCAAGGAAAAGTCATCCCTGCACCAAATGGCATGCAAAATGCGTTTTGAGCCAATTCTGGCGTTAAACGCCGGGCTGGTGCCCATTTCTGGCGTTTAACGCCAGGTTCTTGCCCTTCTCTGGCGTTTAATGCCAGTCTGGTGCCCCTTTCTGGCGTTAAACGCCCAGAATGGTGCCAGACTGGGCGTTAAACGCCCAACTGCTAGCCTCACTGGCGTTTAAACGCCAGTGAGTTCTTCCTCCAAGGTGTGCTGTTTTTTTTTCCTGTTTTTCATTCTGTTTTTGCTATTCCAATTGATTTTGTGACTTCTCATGATCATCAACCTACAAAAAATATAAAATAACAAAAGAAAATAGATAAAATGTAACATTGGGTTGCCTCCCAACAAGCGCTTCTTTAATGTCAGTAGCTTGACAGAGGGCTCTCATGGAGCCTCACATTTTCTCAGAGCAATGTGGGAACCTCCCAACACCAAACTTAGAGTTTGAATGTGGGGGTTCAACACCAAACTTAGAGTTTGGTTGTGGCCTCCCAACACCAAACTTAGAGTTTGACTGTGGGGGCTCTGTTGTTGGACTCTGATTTGAGAGAAGCTCTTCATGCTTCCTCTCCATGGTGACAGAGGGATATCCTTGAGCTTTAAACACCAAGGATTCTTCATTCACTTGAATGATCAACTCTCATCTATCAACATCAATCACAGTCTTTGCTGTGGCTAGGAAGGGTCTGCCAAGGATGATGGATTCATCCATGCACTTCCCAGTCTCTAGGACTATAAAATCAGTAGGGATGTAGTGGTCTTCAATCTTCACCAAAACATCCTCTACAAGTCCATGAGCTTGTTTTCTTGAGTTGTCTGCCATCTCTAATGAGATTCTTGCAGCTTGCACCTCAAAGATCCCTAGTTTCTCCATTACAGAGAGAGGCATGAGGTTTACACTTGACCCTAAGTCATACAGAGCCTTCTTGAAGGTCATGGTGCCTATGGTACAAGGTATTGAAAACTTCCCAGGATCTTGTCTCTTTTGAGGTAATTTCTGCCTAGACAAGTCATCCAGTTCTTTGGTGAGCAAAGGAGGTTCATTCTCCCAAGTCTCATTTCCAAATAACTTGTCATTTAGCTTCATGATTGCTCCAAGGTATTTAGCAACTTGCTCTTTAGTGACATACTCATCCTCTTCAGAGGAAGAATACTCATCAGAGCTCATGAAAGGCAGAAGTAAGTCCAATGGAATCTCTATGGTCTCTTTTTGAGCCTCAGATTCCCATGGTTCCTCTTTAGGGAACTCATTGGAGGCTAGTGCACGCCCATTGAGGTCTTCCTCAGTGGCGTTCACTTCCTCTCCTTCCTCTCCAAATTCGGCCATGTTGATGGCCTTGCACTCTCCTTTTGGATTTTCTTCTGTATTGCTTGGGAGAGTACTAGGAAGGAGTTCAGTAACTTTCTTGCTCAGCTGTCCCACTTGTGCCTCCAAATTCCTAATGGAGGACCTTGTTTCAGTCATGAAACTTTGAGTGGTTTTGATTAGATCAGAGACCATAGTTGCTAAGTCAGAGGGGCTCTGCTTAGAATTCTCTGTTTGTTGCTGAGAAGATGATGGAAAAGGCTTGCTATTGCTAAACCTGTTTCTTCCACCATTATTGTTATTGAAACCTTGTTGAGGTCTCTCTTGATTCTTCCATGAGAAATTTGGGTGATTTCTCCATGAAGAATTATAGGTGTTTCCATAGGGTTCTCCTAGGTAATTCACCTCTTCCATTGAAGGGTTCTCAGGATCATAGGCTTCTTCTTCAGATGAAGCATCCTTAGTACTGCTTGGTGCATTTTGCATTCCAGACAGACTTTGAGAAATCAAATTGACTTGTTGAGTCAATATCTTGTTCTGAGCCAGAATGGCATTCAGAGCATCAATCTCAAGAACTCCTTTCTTCTGATTAGTCCCATTGTTCACAGGATTTCTTTCAGAAGTGTACATGAATTGGTTATTTGCAACCATTTTAATCAGCTCTTGAGCTTCTGTAGGCGTCTTCTTTAAGTGAAGAGATCCTCCAGCAGAGCTATCCAAAGACATCTTGGATAGTTCAGAGAGACCATCATAGAAAATACCTATGATGCTCCATTCAGAAAGCATGTCAGAAGGACATTTTCTGATCAATTGTTTGTATCTTTCCCAAGCTTCATAGAGGGATTCTCCATCCTTCTGTCTGAAGGTTTGGACTTCCACTCTAAGCTTACTCAATTTTTGAGGTGGAAAGAACTTTGCCAAGAAGGCATTGACTAGCTTTTCTCATGAGTCCAGGCTTTCTTTAGGTTGTGAGTCCAACCATGTCCTAGCTCTGTCTCTCACAGCAAAAGGGAATAGCATAAGTCTGTAGACCTCATGGTCTACCCCATTAGTCTTGACAGTGTCACAGATTTGCAAGAATTCAGCTAAGAACTGATGAGGATCTTCCAATGGAAGTCCATGAAACTTGCAATTCTGTTGCATTAGAGAAACTAATTGAGGCTTAAGCTCAAAGTTGTTTGCTCCAATGGCAGGGATAGAGATGCTTCTCCCATAGAAGTCGGGAGTATGTGCAGTAAAGTCACCCAGCATCTTCCTTGCATTGTTTGCATTGTTGTTGTTTTCGGCTGCCATGTCTTCTTCTTCTTTGAAGATTTCTGTTAGGTCCTCTATAGAGAATTGTGCCTTAGCTTCTCTTAGCTTTCGCTTCAAGGTCCTTTCAGGTTTAGGGTCAGCTTCAACAAGAATGCCTTTGTCTCTGCTCCTGCTCATATGAAAGAGAAGAGAACAAGAAAATATGGAATCCTCTATGTCACCGTATAGAGATTCCTTGAGGTGTCAGAGGAAAAGAAAGGTAGAAGACAGAAGTAGAAAATTCGAACTTATCAAAGAAGATGGAGTTCGAATTTTGCATTAAGGAATAGTGTTAGTCCATAAATAGAAGGATGTGAGAAGAAGGGAAGTAATTTTCGAAAATTAAGTAGAAGATTTTGAAAACATTTTTGAAAAACATTACTTAATTTTCGAAAATGAAAGTGGGAAAGAAATAAAATGATTTTTGAAAAAGATTTTGAAATTAGAAATCAAAAAGACTTGATTGAAAACTATTTTGAAAAAGATGTGATTAAAAGATATGATTGGTTTTTAAAGATGTGATTAAAAAGATATGATTGAAAAGTTATGGTTTTAAAAAGATGTGATTGAGAAGATATGATTTGAAAACAATTTTAAAAAGATTTGATTTTAAAAATTAATGACTTGCCTAACAAGAAAAGATATGATTCAAACATCAAACCTTTCTCAACAGAAAAGGCAACAAATTTGAGATGTTCAACCAAATCATTAATTGTTAGTATGTATCTTTGAAAAAGGAAAGAAATTGATTTTGAAAACATTTGATTGAAAAGATATGATTTGAAAAGATTTGATTTTGAAAAACTTTGAAAACTTGAAAAAAAAATTGATTTGAAAACAAAATCCTCCCCCTTGTGCCATCATGGCGTTAAACGCCCAGAATGGTGCACATTCTGGCGTTTAACGCCCAAACTACTACCCTTTTGGGCGTTAAACGCCCAGCCAGGCACCCTGGCTGGCGTTTAAACGCCAGTCTGTCTTCTTCACTGGGCATTTTTGAATGCCCAGCTTTTTCTGTGTGATTCCTCTGCAGTATGTTCTGAATCTTCAATTCTCTGTATTATTGACTTGAAAAGACACAAATTAAAATATTTTTGGATTTTTAATAATGAGGAATAATCAAAATGCAACTAAAATCAAATAAACAATGCATGCAAGACACCAAACTTAGCAGTTTGTATACTATTGACACTAACAAAATGAGAATGCATATGACAAACAACAGAAATACTCAAGTCAATAGAATTCAAAGATCAAAACAAGGAAATCATCAAGAACAACTTGAAGATTAATGAAGACACATGAATGAATGCAAGAAGAACAGAAACATGCAATTGACACCAAACTTAAAATGAGACACTAGACTTAATCAAGAGATATTTTTGGTTTTTATGATTTTGTAATTTTTTTGGATTTTTCGAAAATTAAGTGGAAAAGAAATAAAGGTATCAAAATTCTTAATGATAATTCCAGGAATCATGCAATGTTAGTCTAAAGCTTTAGTCAAAAGGAATTAGACATGGCTAGCCAAGCTTCAGCAGGATATTGCATTCAAGAGCTAAATTTATGATAATCAATTAGCCTTGGTGATGATAATAACATCACCTTGAAACACTAGAATTCATTCTTAAGAACTCTGAAGAAAAAAATACCTAATCTAAGCAACAAGATGAACCGTCAGTTGTCCATACACAAAACAATCCCCGGCAACGGCGCTAAAAACTTGGTGCGCGAAATTGTGAACAATACTTTTCACAACTCTCATAATCCCCGGTCATGAACTCCAAAAACTTGGTAGCTCAATTCCATGGCATTACACAACTTCGCACAACTAACCAGCAAGTGCACTGGGTCGTCCAAGTAATACCTTACGTGAGTAAGGGTCGATCCCACGGAGATTGTTAGTATGAAGCAAGCTATGGTCATCTTGCAAATCTTAGTCAGGCAGACTCAATGGATATGGTGATGAACGAAAATAACATAAAAGATAAAGATAGAGATACTTATGTAATTCATTGGTAGGAACTTCAGATAAGCGCATGAAGATGCCTTCCCTTCCGTCTCTCTGCTTTCCTACTGTCTTCATCCAATCCTTCTTATTCCTTTCCATGGCAAGCTTGTGTAGGGTTTCACCGTTGTCAATGGCTACCTCCCACCCTCTCAGTGAAAACGATTGCATATGCTCTGTCACAGCACGCGGAATTCAGCTGTCGGTTCTCGGTTAGGCCGGAATAGAATCCATTGATTCTTTTGCGTCTGTCACTAACGCCCCGCCTGCTAGGAGTTTGAAGCACGTCACAGTCATTCAATCATTGAATCCTACTCAGAATACCACAAACAAGGTTTAGACCTTCCGGATTCTCTTGAATGCTGCCATCAGTTCTCGCCTATACCACGAAGACTCTGATCTCACGGAATGGTTGGCTCGTTTGTCAGGCGAGCACTCGGTTGTCAGGCGATCAACCATGCATCGTGCAATCAGGAATCCAAGAGATATTCACTAGAGCCTTGGTTGCTTGTAGAACAAAAGTGGTTGTCAGTCACCTTGTTCATAAGTGAGAATGATGATGAGTGTCACGGATCATCACATTCATCAAGTTGAAGAACAAGTGATATCTTAGAACAAGAACAAGCGGAATTGAATAGAAGAACAATAGTAATTGCATTAATACTCGAGGTACAGCAGAGCTCCACACCTTAATCTATGGTGTGTAGAAACTCCACCATTGAAAATACATAAGAACAAGAGTGATCATTGGTTTCGGCCCCAGAGAGGGAACCAGAAGAACCAAGATGAAAATACAATAGTAAAAGGTCCTATATATAGAGAACTAGTAGCCTAGGGTGTACAGAGATGAGTAAATGACATAAAAATCCACTTCCGGGGCCCACTTGGTGTGTGCTTGGGCTGAGCAATGAAGTATTTTCGTGTAGAGACTCTTCTTGGAGTTAAACGCCAGCTTTTATGCCAGTTTGGGCGTTTAACTCCCATTTAGGTGCCAGTTCCGGCGTTTAACGCTGGAATTCCTGAGGGTGACTTTGAACGCCGGTTTGGGCCATCAAATCTTGGGTAAAGTATGGACTATCATATATTGCTGGAAAGCCCAGGATGTCTACTTTCCAACGCCGTTGAGAGCGCGCCAATTGGGCTTCTGTAGCTCCAGAAAATCCACTTCGAGTGCAGGGAGGTCAGAATCCAACAGCATCTGC
This sequence comes from Arachis stenosperma, assembly GCF_014773155.1. NCBI lineage: Eukaryota > Viridiplantae > Streptophyta > Magnoliopsida > Fabales > Fabaceae > Arachis > Arachis stenosperma. The sequence goes on from NW_026651369.1 coordinate 2,076,780, forward strand.
AGTCCTTTTCAGTCTCTGAATCAGATTTTTGCTCAGGTCCCTCAATTTCAGCCAGAAAATACCTGAAATCACAGAAAAACACACAAACTCATAGTAAAGTCCAGAAAAGTGAATTTTAACTAAAAACTAATAAAAAGTATACTAAAAACTAACTAAAACTACTAAAAACATACTAAAAACAATGCCAAAAAGCGTACAAATTATCCGCTCATCACCCACCACAAAACTTTTTTGCTTACGCTTCATCCACAAAGCTCCCTAAGTTGACCATCCGTTTCAAGCAAGCCATACTCAAGTGGGACAATAAAGCTAATAGAAATGAGTTTTACCCACTCAAGTGAAGGAGTAGAGGGCAACCTAGGCAAAGATGATTCCAAGGATCTTGACAAAACGTATTCCACTCCCATCCTTCTATTTCTAAGGACTTCCACCTCTTTACAAGATCTCTTAATCTCGATCCTTTGTTCAACAATTTTATCTAAGCCTTTTCCCTTAATCAAACTATAATTGGGAGGGTGAGAAAAATTTACCTCCTCAACACTTTCAAATCCAACGGGAGAAGGTTCTTCATGTTCAAAGGATCTACCACCACTAGAATTTGATACTTGCTCTTCATTGCCATGGGAACTCAATTCTTGTTCTATCCCATCCAAGTCTTCATATGGAATATGCCTTGTAGGTTATGCACATCCCTCCTTATCATCAATCTTCTTCAACTCTATGTTCCCATGGAGGCTCCGCATCTCCTAAGTCTTCAACCATTTCTTCCTTTCCTTCGATAATCCTAGCTTCCTCCAATTGTTCCAATATAAAGCAATGATGAGCGGATAATTTATACTCTTTTTGGCATTGTTTTTAGGAAGTTTTTAATAAGTTTAAGCTACTTTTAGGGATGTTTTCATTAGTTTTTATGTTAAATTCACATTTCTGGATTTTACTAGGAATTTGTGTGTTTTTCTGTGATTTCAGGTAAATTCTGGCTGAAATTGAGGGACCTGAGCAAAACTCTGAAAGCAAGGCTGACAAAGGACTGCTGATGCTGTTGGATTCTGACCTCCCTGCACTCGAAATGGATTTTCTGGAGCTACAGAACTCCAAATGGCGCGTTGTCAACGGCGTTAGAAAGTAGACATCCAGAGCTTTCCAGCAATATATAATAGTCCATATTTTATTCGGAAATTGACGACGTACCTTGGCGTTTAACGCCAAGTACATGCTGCTGTCTGGAGTTAAACGCCAGAAACACGTCATGATCCGGAGTTGAACGCCCAAAACACGTTATAACTTGGAGTTCAACTCCAAGAAAAGCCTCAGCTCGTGGATAGACCAAGCTCAGCCCAAACATACACCAAGTGGGCCCCGGAAGTGGATTTATGCATCAATTACTTACTTCTGTAAACCCTAGTAGCTAGTTTATTATAAATAGAACTCTTTACTATCATATTATCATCTTGGTTTTGATCCCTGGATTGTATTTTGATCCAGTGACCACGTTTTGGGGGCTGGCCATTCGGCCATGCCTGAACCTCTCTCACTTATGTATTTTCAACGGTGGAGTTTCTACACACCATAGATTAAGGGTGTGGAGCTCTGCTGTACCTCAAGTTTCAATGCAATTACTATTATTTTCTATCCAAATCAATTTTATTCTTAATCCAAGACATGCGTTGCACTTCACCTTGATGAATGTGATGATCCGTGACACTCATCATCATTCTCACCTATGAACGCGCGTGACTGACAACCACTTCCGTTCTACCTTAGGCCGGGCGCATATCTCTTAGATTCCCCAACAGAATCTTCGTGGTATAAGCTAGAATTGATGGCAGCATTCTTAAGAATCCGGAAAGTCTAAACCTTGTCTATGGTATTCCGAGTAGGATTCTGGGATTGAATGACTGTGACGAGCTTCAAACTCCTGAAGGCTGGGCGTGATGACAAACGCAAAAGAATCAAGGGATTCTATTCCAACCTAATTGAGAACCGACAGATGATTAGCCGTGCCGTGACAGAGCATTTGGACCTTTTTCAATGAGAGGATGGGATGTAGCCATTGACAACGGTGATGCCCTACAAACAGCTTGCCATGGAAAGGAGTAAGAAGAATTGGATGAAAGCAGCAGGAAAGCAGAGATTCAAGAGGAGCACAGCATCTTCATACGCCTATCTGAAATTCCCACCATTGAATTACATAAGTATTTCTATCCTATTTTATTTATCTTTTAATTATCTAATCTCCCATAACCACATGGATAAGCCTGACTGAGATTTATAAGATGACCATAGCTTGCTTCATACCAACAATCTCCGTGGGATCGACCCTTACTCACGTAAGGTATTACTTGGACGACCCAGTGCACTTGCTGGTTAGTTGTGCGAAGTTGTGAACCATGGCATTGACACCAAGTTTTTGGAGCCATTACCTGGGATTGTTGAAGTGAAAAGAATGAATCACAATTTCGTCCACCAAGTTTTTGGCGCCGTTGCCGGGGATTGTTCGAGTATGGACAACTGACGGTTCATCTTGTTGCTCAGATTAGGTAATTTTTATTTTATTAAAAAAAAATTTCAAAAATCTTTTCAAAATCTTCTCCCTATTTTCGAAAATTATTCAAAAAATTTTTTAATATGCATTCTAGAGTTTCATGAAGCATGTTGAAGCCAGGCTGGCTGTAAAGCCATGTCTAAATTCTTTTGGACTGATGCTTCAAAACCATCTTCATAGAGGCAAGCTAATTTGATTATTAGCTGTATGCTAAAGCTTGGCTGGCCATTGGCCATGTCTAGTGTTTTGGACCGGGACTTTCACAAAAGCTTGGCTGGCTATTAAGCCATGTCTAATTCCTGGACTGGAGCTTTAAACTAACATTGCGAAGATTCCTGGAATTCATATTAAAATTTTGAATTTCTTATTCTATTTTTCCTATATATTTTACGAAAAAAAATCAAATAAAATACAAAAAAAATTAGAAAATCATAAAAATAAAAAATATTTTGTGTTTCTTGTTTGAGTCTTGTGTCAAGTCATAAGTTTGGTGTCAATTGCATGTTCATCTTTTTCTTGCATAAAATTTTCGAAAAATTCATGCATTCATAGTGTTCATCATGATCTTCAAGTTGTTCTTGATGAACTTTCTTGTTTGATCTTCATATTTTCTTGTTTTGTGTTGTATGGTGTTTTTCATATGCATTCTTGCATTCATAGAGTCTAAACATGAAAAATTTCTAAGTTTGGTGTCTTGCATGTTTTCTTTTCTTGAAAATTTTTCAAAAATATGTTCTTGATGTTCATCATGATCTTCAAAGTGTTCTTGGTGTTCATCTTGACATTCATAGTGTTCTTGCATGCATCATGTGTTTTGATCCAAAATTTTCATGCATTGAGTATTTTTAGTGTTTTTCTCTCTCATCAAAAAAAAAAATTCAAAAATCAAAAAAATATCTTATCTTTTTAAATCTTATCTTTTTAAAATCTTTTTCAAAAATCATATCTTTTCCATTTTTTCATCATTTTCGAAAATTTCAAAAATCTTTTTCAAAATATTTTCAAAATCTTTTTCTTATCTTTACATCATATTTTCGAAAATTGCATCAAAAATTAATGTTTTGATTCAAAAATTTCAAGTTTGTTACTTTCTTGTTAAGAAAGGTTCAAATTTTAAGTTCTAGAATCATATCTTGTGATTTCTTGTGAGTCAAGTCATTAATTGTGATTTTAAAATTCAAATCTTTTTCAAAACTAATTTCAATCTTATCTTTTCAAAACCATATCTTTTTAAATCATATCTTTTATATCATATTTTTTTCAAAATTTTATCTTTTTCAAAAAATTTTAAAATATCTTTTTTAACTTCTTATCTTCTTATCTTTTCAAAATTGATTTTAATATTTTTTTTCAACAAACTAATTAACTTTTTGTTTGTTTCTTATCTTTTTCAAAACCACCTAACTACTTTTCCCTCTCTAATTTTCGAAAATACCTCCCTCTTTTTCAAAAATTCTTTAATTGTTTCAAATTTTAGTTTTAATTTTCGAAAATTACTAACCCATTTTTCAAAATTATTTCGAATTTCTCTCCCCCTCATCTCTTTCTATTTATTTTATTTATTTACTAACACTTCTCTTCACCTCTCTTCATCTCCAATCACTGCCTCTATCCTCACCATTGTGATTGGATTCTCCACTTTTATTCCTTTCTTCTTCTACTAACAATAAGGAACCTCTTTACTGTGACATAGAGGATTCCTCTTTCTTTTCTTGTTCTCTTCTTCCCTATATGAGCAGGAGCAAGGACAAGAACATTCTTATTGAAGCAGATCATGAACCTGAGAGGACTCTGAAGAGGAAGTCAAGAGAACTAAAAATCAACAATTTAGAGAAACCTCAAAAAAAAAAGAAGAAAAAAAAAGAGAAAAAGGAAAGACAAAAAGCTTCCACCTCCGAGTCATGGGAGATGGAAAGACTCATCTAAAGGGTTTATAGCTCAGTGGTAGAATATTTGACTGCAAATCAAGAGATCCCTGAGATACCTCAGGGGATAAATTATCCTCCACACAACTATTGGGAGCAAATAAGGATAAAAACACCAAAATCACTAGGGATCATGCAACAGAAGCAAGGAAAAGACATAAAGGAGCTTAAAAAGCACCATTGGATCTTCAAGAAGGCGCCACCCTCACTCAGGTGGACTCATTCCTTGTTCTTATTTTCTCTGTTTTTTCGATTTTTATCCTTCATGGTTATCTATATTTTGTGTCTCTACTTCATGATCATTAGTATGTAGTAACTATGCCTTAAAGATTATGAATAATTCCATGAATCCTTCACCTCTCTTAAAAGAAAAATGTTTTAATTCAAAAGAACAAGAAGTACATGAATTTCGAATTTATCCTAGAATTTAGTTTAATTATATTGATGTGGTGACAATACTTCTTGCTTTCTGAATGAATGCTTGAACAGTGCATATGTCTTTTGATCTTGTTATTTATGAATGTTAAAATTGTTGGCTCTTGAAAGAATGATGAACAAGGAGAAATGTTATTGACAATCTGAAAAATCATAAATTTAATTCTTGAAGCAAGAAAAAGCAGTGAAAAAGCAAAAGCTTGTGAAAAAAATAATAAAAAAATTAATTGGCAAAAAAAAAGAAATATATTTAAAAAAAAAAAGATCCAAAGAAAAAGAGTGTGCTTAAGAGCCCTGGACACCACTAACTGGGGACTCTAGCAAAGCTGAGTCACAATCTGAAAAGGTTCACCCAGTTATGTGTTTTGTGGCATTTATGTATCCGGTGGTAATACTGGAAAACAAAGTGCTTAGGGCCACGGCCAAGACTCAAAAAGTAGCTGTGTTCAAGAATCAACATACTTAACTAGGAGATCAATAACACTATCTGAAATTCTAAGTTCCTAGAGAAGCCAATCATTCAAAACTTCAAAGGAAAAAGTGAGATGCCAAAACTGTTCAGAAGCAAAAAGCTACAAGTCCCGCTCATTTAATTAGAATTATATTCATTGATATTCTGAATTTATAGTATATTCTCTTCTTTTTATCCTATTTGGTTTTCAGTTGCTTGGGGACAAGCAACAATTTAAGTTTGGTGTTGTGATGAGCGGATAATTTATACTCTTTTTGGCATTGTTTTTAGGAAGTTTTCAATAAGTTTAAGCTACTTTTAGGGATGTTTTCATTAGTTTTTATGTTAAATTCACATTTCTGGATTTTACTAGGAATTTGTGTGTTTTTCTGTGATTTCAGGTAAATTCTGGCTGAAATTGAGGGACCTGAGCAAAACTCTGAAAGCAAGGCTGACAAAGGACTGCTGATGCTGTTGGATTCTGACCTCCCTGCACTCAAAATGGATTTTCTGGAGCTACAGAACTTCAAATGGCGCGTTGTCAACGGCGTTGGAAAGTAGACATCCAGAGCTTTCCAGCAATATATAATAGTTCATACTTTATTCGGAAATTGACGACGTAACTTGGCATTGAACGCCAAGTACATGCTGCTCTCTGGAGTTAAACGCCAGAAACACGTCATGATCCGGAGTTAAACGCCCAAAACACGTTATAACTTGGAGTTCAACTCCAAGAAAAGCCTCAGCTCGTGGATAGACCAAGCTCAGCCCAAACATACACCAAGTGGGCCCCGAAAGTGGATTTATGCATCAATTACTTACTTCTGTAAACCCTAGTAGCTAGTTTATTATAAATAGAACTCTTTACTATCATATTATCATCTTGGTTTTGATCCCTGGATTGTATTTTGATCCAGTGACCACGTTTTGGGGGCTGGCCATTCGGCCATGCCTGAACCTCTCTCACTTATGTATTTTCAACGGTGGAGTTTTTACACATCATAGATTAAGGGTGTGGAGCTCTGTTGTACCTCAAGTTTCAATGCAATTACTATTATTTTCTATCCAAATCAATTTTATTCTTAATCCAAGATATGCGTTGCACTTCACCTTGATGAATGTGATGATCCGTGACACTCATCATCATTCTCACCTATGAACGCTGGTGCACGAAATTGTGATCACTACAACTCAAAACAATCCCTAGTAATGGCTCCAAAGACTTGGTGCTCAATACCATGGCATAAACACAACTTCGCACAACTAACCAGCAAGTGCACTGGGTCGTCCAAGTAATAAACCTTACGCGAGTAAGGGTCGATCCCACGGAGATTGTTGCTATGAAGCAAGCTATGGTCACCTTGTAAATCTTAGTCAGGCAGACTCAAATGGGTATAGATGATGAATAAAACATAAAGATAAAGATAGAGATACTTATGTATATCATTGGTGAGAGCTTCAGATAAGCGAATGAAGATGCTTTCCCTTCCGTCTCTCTGCTTTCCCACTGTCTTCTTCCAATCCTTCTTACTCCTTTCCATGGCAAGCTTATGCAAGGGTTTCACCGTTGTCAGTGGCTACCTCCCATCCTCTCAGTGAAAATGTTCATATGCTCTGTCATAGCATATGGCTAATCAGCTGTCGGTTCTCGGTCAGGCCGAATAGAATCCATCGATTCTTTTGCGTCTGTCACTAACGCCCCGCCTGCTAGGAGTTTGAAGCACGTCACAGTCATTCAATCATTGAATCCTACTCAGAATACCACAGACAAGGTTAGACCTTCCGGATTCTCTTGAATGCCGCCATCAGTTCTCGCCTATACCACGAAGACTCTGATCTCACGGAATGGCTGGCTCGTTTGTCAGGCGAGCACTCGGTTGTCAGGCGATCAACCATGCATCGTGTATCAGGAATCCAAGAGATAAACACTAGAGCCTTGTTGCTTGTAGAACAAGAGTGGTTGTCAGTCACTTTGTTCATGAGTGAGAATGATGATGAGTGTCACGGATCATCACATTCATCAAGTTGAATAACAAGTGATATCTTGGACAAAGAACAAGCGGAATTGAATAGAAGAACAATAGTAATTGCATTAATACTCGAGGTACAGCAGAGCTCCACACCTTAATCTATGGTGTGTAGAAACTCCACCGTTAAAAATACATAAGAACAAAGTCTAGGCATGGCCGTGAGGCCAGCCCCCAATGATCTAAGATAGCATGAAACTCAAAGATAGCTACCAAGATGTAAATACATAGTAAAAAGGTCCTATATATAGAGAACTAGTAGCCTAAGGTGTACATAGATGAGTAAATGACATAAAAATCCACTTCCGGGCCCACTTGGTGTGTGCTTGGGCTGAGCAATGAATCATTTTCGTGTAGAGACTCTTCTTGGAGTTAAACGCCAGCTTTTATGCCAGTTTGGGCGTTTAACTCCCATTTTGGTGCCAGTTCCGGCGTTTAACGCTGGGAATTCTGAAGGTGACTTTGAACGCCGGTTTGGGCCATCAAATCTTGGGCAAAGTATGGACTATCATATATTGCTGGAAAGCCCAGGATGTTTACTTTCCAACGCCGATGAGAGCGCACCAATTGGGCTTCTGTAGCTCCAGAAAATCCACTTCGAATGCAGGGAGGTCAGAATCCAACAGCATCTGCAGTCCTTTTCAGTCTCTGAATCAGATTTTGCTCAGGTCCCTCAATTTTTCAGCCAGAAAATACCTGAAATCACAGAAAAACACACAACTCATAGTAAAGTACAGAAAAGTGAATTTTAACTAAAACTAATAAAAATATACTAAGAACTCAACTAAAACTACCAAAAACATACTAAAAACAATGCCAAAAAGCGTACAAATTATCCGCTCATCACAACACCAAACTTAGATTGTTGCTTGTCCCCAAGCACTGGAGATCAAATAAGATAAAAGAAGAGAATATGCAATGAACTCCAAAAACATCTATGAAGATCAGTATCAATTAGATGAGCGGGGCTTTTAGCTTTTTGCCTCTGAATAGTTTTGGCATCTCACTTTATCCTTTGGAACTCAGAATGATTGGCTTCTTTAGGAACTCAGAATCCAGATAGTGTTATTGATTCTCCTAGTTAAGTATGATGATTCTTGAACACAGCTACTTATTGAGTCTTGGCCGTGGCCCAAAGCATTCTGTCTTCCAGTATTACCACCGGATACATACATGCCACAGACACATAATTGGGTGAACCTTTTCAGATTGTGACTCAGCTTTGCTAAAGTTCCCAATTAGAGGTGTCCAGGGTTCTTAAGCACACTCTTATTGCCTTGGATCACAACTTTATTTCTTTCTTTTTCTTTCTTTTTCTTTTTCTTTTTCGTTTTTTTTTCGCTTGCTTTCTTTTTTTGTATTCACTGCTTTTTCTTGCTTCAAGAATCATTTTTATGATTTTTCAGATCCTCAGTAACATGTCTCCTTTTTCATCATTCTTTCAAGAGCCAACATTCATGAACCACAAATTCAAAAGACATATGCACTGTTTAAGCATACATTCAGAGAACAAAAGTGTTGCCACCACATCAAAATAATTAAACTGTTATAAAATTCAAAATTCATGCAATTCTTATCTTTTTCAATTAAGAACAATGTTTATTTAAGAAAGGTGATGGATTCATAGGACATTCATAACTTTAAGGCATAGACACTAAGACACTAATGATCATAAGACACAAACATAGATAAACATAAGCACACTTTTCGAAAAACAAGAAAATTAAAGAACAAGGAGATTAAAGAACGGGTCCACCTTAGTGATGGCGGCTTGTTCTTCCTCTTGAAGGTCTTATGGAGTGCTTGAGTTCCTCAATGTCTCTTCCTTGTCTTTGTTGCTCCTCTCTCATGACTCTTTGATCTTCTCTAATTTCATGGAGGAGGATGGAATGCTCTTGGTGCTCCACCCTTAGTTGTCCCATGTTGGAACTCAATTCTCCTAGGGAGGTGTTCAGTTGCTCCCAATAGTCTTGTGGAGGAAAGTGCATCCCTTGAGGCATCTCAGGGATCTCATGATGAGAGGGGTCTCTTGTTTGCTCCATCCTTTTCTTAGTGATGGGCTTATCTTCATCAATGAGGACGTCTCCCTCTATGTTAACTCCAATTGAATGACAGAGGTGACAGATGAGGTGAGGAAAGGCTAACCTTGCCAAGGTAGAGGACTTATCCGCCACCTTATAGAGTTCTTGGGCTATAACCTCATGAACTTCCACTTCTTCTCCAATCATGATGCTATGGATCATGATGGCTCGGTCTAGAGTAACTTCGGACCGGTTGCTAGTGGGAATGATTGAGCGTTGGATAAACTCCAACCATCCTCTAGCCACGGGTTTGAGGTCATGCCTTCTCAATTGAACCGGCTTGCCTCTTGAATCTCTCTTCCATTGTGCGCCCTCTTCACATATGACTGTGAGGACTTGGTCCAACCTTTGATCAAAGTTGACCCTTCTTGTGTAAGGATGCTCATCTCCTTGCATCATAGGCAAGTTGAATGCTAACCTTACATTTTCCGGACTAAAATCCAAGTATTTCCCCCGAACCATAGTAAGATAATTCTTTGGATCCGGGTTCACACTTTGATCATGGTTCTTGGTGATCCATGCATTGGCATAGAACTCTTGAACCATCAAGATTCCGACTTGTTGAATGGGGTTGGTAAGAACTTCCCAACCTCTTCTTCGGATCTCATGGCGGATCTCCGGATATTCACCTTTTTTGAGTGAAAAGGGAACCTCGGGGATCACCTTCTTCAAGGCCGCAACTTCATAGAAGTGGTCTTGATGCACCCTTGAGATGAATCTATCCATCTTCCATGACTCGGAGGTGGAAGCTTTTGCTTTCCCTTTCCTCTTTCTAGAGGTTTCTCCGGCCTTGGATGCCATAAATGGTTATGGAAAAACGAAAAAGCAACGCTTTTACCACACCAAACTTAAAATGTTTGCTCGTCCTCGAGCAAAAGAAGAAAGAAGAGAGTAGAAGAAGAAGAAATGAGGAAGAAGGGAGTGGCTTTGTGTTCGGCCAAAGAGGGGAGAGGTGGTGTTTAGGTTGTGTGAAAATGAAGGGTGAAGAAGGGTTTATATAGGAGAGGTGGGGGTGATGGTTCGGTCATGTATGGGTGGGTTTGGGAGGGAAAGTGGTTTGAATCTGAATGGGGAGGTAGGTGGGGTTTTATGAAGGATGGATGTGAGTGGTGAAGAGAAAGATGGGATTTGATAGGTGAAGGGTTTTTGGGGAAGAGGTGTGGAGGTGATTGGTGAATGGGTGAAGAAGAGAGAGAGAGTGGTGGGGTTGGTGGGGATCCTGTGGGGTCCACAGATCCTGTGGTGTCAAGGAAAAGTCATCCCTGCACCAAATGGCATTCAAAATCACGTTTTGAGCCATTTCTGGCGTTAAACGCCGGGCTGGTGCCCATTCCTGGCGTTTAACACCAGGTTCTTGCCCTTTTCTGGCGTTTAACGCCAGTCTGGTGCCCCTTTCTGGCGTTAAACGCCCAGAATGGTGCCAGACTGGGCGTTAAACGCCAACTGCTAACCTCACTGGCGTTTAAACGCTAGCAACATCTTCCTCCAGGGTGTGCTGTTTTTCTTCCTGTTTTTCATTCTGTTTTTGCTTTTTCACTTGATTTTGTGACTTCTCATGATCATCAACCTACAAAATAAAATAAAATAACAAAGGAAAATAGATAAAATATAACATTGGGTTGCCTCCCAACAAGCGCTTCTTTAATGTCAGTAGCTTGACAGAGGGCTCTCATGGAGCCTCACAGATATTCAGAGCAATGTTGGAACCTCCCAACACCAAACTTAGAGTTTGAATATGGGGGTTCAACACCAAACTTAGAGTTTGGTTGTGGCCTCCCAACACCAAACTTAGAGTTTGACTGTGGGGGCTCTGTTTGTCTCTGATTTGAGAGAAGCTCTTCATGCTTCCTCTCCATGGTGACAGAGGGATATCCTTGAGCCTTAAACACAAAGGATTCTTCATTCACTTGAATGATCAGTTCACCTCCATCAACATCAATCACAGCCTTTGCTGTGGCTAGGAAGGGTCTGCCAAGGATGATGTTTTCATCCATGCACTTCCCAGTCTCTAGGACTATGAAATTAGTAGGGATGTAATGGTCTTCAATCTTTACCAAAATATTCTCTACAAGTCCATAAGCTTGTTTTCTTGAATTGTCTGCCATCTCTAGTGAGATTCTTGCAGCTTGTACCTCAAAGATCCCTAGCTTCTCCATTACAGAGAGAGGCATGAGGTTTACACTTGACCCTAAGTCACACAGAGCCTTCTTGAAGGTCATGGTGCCTATGGTACAAGGTATGGAAAACTTCCCAGGATCTTGTCTCTTTTGAGGTAATTTCTGCCTAGACAAGTCATCCAGTTCTTTGGTGAGCAAAGGGGGTTCATCCTCCCAAGTCTCATTTCCAAATAACTTGTCATTTAGCTTCATGATTGCTCCAAGGTATTTAGCAACTTGCTCTTCAGTGACATACTCATCCTCTTCAGAGGAAGAATACTCATCAGAGCTCATGAAAGGCAGAAGTAAGTCCAATGGAATCTTTATGGTCTCATTTTGAGCCTCAGATTCCCATGGTTCCTCATTGGGGAACTCACTGGATGTCAGTGCACGCCCATTGAGGTCTTCCTCAGTGGCGTTCACTGCTTCTTCCTCCTCTCCAAATTCGGCCATGTTGATGGCCTTGCACTCTCCTTTTGGATTTTCTTCTGTATTGCTTGGGAGAGTACTAGGAGGGAGTTCAGTAACTTTCTTGCTCAGCTGTCCCACTTGTGCCTCCAAATTCCTAATGGAGGACCTTGTTTCAGTCATGAAACTTTGAGTGGTTTTGATTAGATCAGAGACCATGGTTGCTAAGTCAGAGGGGTTCTGCTTAGAATTCTCTGTCTGTTGCTGAGAAGATGATGGAAAAGGCTTGCTATTGCTAAACCTGTTTCTTCCACCATTATTGTTGTTGAAACCTTGTTGAGGTCTCTCTTGATTCTTCCATGAGAAATTTGGGTGATTTCTCCATGAAGAATTATAGGTATTTCCATAGGGTTCTCCTAGGTAATTCACCTCTTCCATTGAAGGGTTCTCAGGATCATAACCTTCTTCCTTAGATGAAGCATCCTTAGTACTGCTTGGTGCATTTTGCATTCCAGACAGACTTTGAGAAATCAAATTGACTTGTTGAGTCAATATCTTGTTCTGAGCCAATATGGCATTCAGAGCATCAATCTCAAGAACTCCTTTCTTCTGACTAGTCCCATTGTTCACAGGATTCCTTTCAGAAGTGTACATGAATTGGTTATTTGCAACCATTTCAATTAGCTCTTGAGCTTCTGTAGGCGTCTTCTTCAGATGAAGAGATCCTCCAGCAGAGCTATCCAAAGACATCTTGGATAGTTCAGAGAGACCATCATAGAAAATACCTATGATGCTCCATTCAGAGAGCATATCAGATGGACACTTTCTGATCAATTGTTTGTATCTTTCCCAAGCTTCATAGAGGGATTCTCCATCCTTCTGTCTGAAGGTTTGGACTTTCACTCTAAGCTTACTCAATTTTTGAGGTGGAAAGAACTTTGCCAAGAAGGCATTGACTAGCTTTTCCCATGAGTCCAGGCTTTCTTTAGGTTGTGAGTCCAACCATATCCTAGCTCTGTCTCTTACAGCAAAAGGGAATAGCATAAGTCTGTAGACCTCAGGGTCAACCCCATTAGTCTTGACAGTGTCACAGATTTGCAAGAATTCAGCTAAGAACTGATGAGGATCTTCCAATGGAAGTCCATGGAACTTGCAATTCTGTTGCATTAGAGAAACTAATTGAGGCTTAAGCTCAAAGTTGTTTGCTCCAATGGCAGGGATAGAGATGCTTCTCCCATAGAAGTCGGGAGTAGGTGCAGTAAAGTCACCCAGCACCTTCCTTGCATTGTTTGCATTGTTGTTATTTTCGGCTGCCATGTGTTCTTCTTCTTTGAAGAATTCGGTTAGGTTCTCTACAGAGAGTTGTGCCTTAGCTTCTCTTAGCTTTCGCTTCAAGGTCCTCTCAGGTTCAGGGTCAGCTTCAACAAGAATGTCTTTGTCTCTGCTCCTGCTCATATGAAAGAGAAGAGAACAAGAAAATGTGGAATCCTCTATGTCACAGTATAGAGATTCCTTGAGGTGTCAGAAGAACAGAAAAATAAAAGAAAGAGGTAGAAGAATTCGAACTTAATCAGATAGAGTTCGAATTGTGCATTGAGAAGGAGTGATACTCCATAAATAGAAGGATGTGAGAAGAGGGGAAGAGAACTTTCGAAAATTAATTAAAAAGATTAAAAACATTTTGAAAAATTGATTGAAAATTTTCGAAAACTCAAAGTGGAAAAGAAATCAAGTAATTTTTGAAAAAGATTTTGAAATTAGAAATTAAAAAGATATGATTGAAAACTTTTTGAAAAAAGATGTGATTAAAAAGATTTGATTGAAAAAGTTATGCTTTTAAAAAGATGTGATTGAGAAGATATGACTTGAAAAACATTTTAAAAAAGATTTGATTTTGAAAAATTAATGACTTGCCTAACAAGAAAAGATATGATTTAAACATTAAACCTCTCTCAACAGAAAAGGCAACATACTTGAAATGTTCAATCAAATCATTAATTGTTAGTAAGTATCTTTGAAAAAGGAAAGAAATTGATTTTGAAAACATTTGATTGAAAAGATTTGATTTGAAAAGATTTGATTTTGAAAAACTTTGAAAACTTGAAAAAAAATTGATTTGAAAACAAAATCCTCCCCCTTGTGCCATCCTGGCGTTAAACGCCCAGAATGGTATCCATTCTGGCGTTTAACACCCAAAATGCTACCTTTTTGGGCGTTAAACGCCCAACAGGTACCCTGGCTGGCGTTTAAACGCCAGTCTGTCCTTCTTCACTGGGCGTTTTGAACGCCCAGTTTTTCTGTGTAATTCCTCTGCTGCATGTTCTGAATCTTCAGTCCCCTGTACTATTGACTTGAAAATAGAACCAAGATCAAATAAACAAGGCATGCAAGACACCAAACTTAAAATTAGACACTAGACTCAAACAAGAAACATAAAATATTTTTTTGGTTTTTATGATTTTGTAATTTTTTTGTGCTTTTTCGAAAATTATATAAAATAGAAAATAAAGGTTTCAGAATTCTCAAATTGAATTTCCAGGAATCATTGCAATGCTAGTCTAAGACTCCGGTCCAGGAATTAGACATGGCTTCACAGCCAGCCAAGCTTTCAAAGAAAACTTCGGTCCAAAACACTAGACATGGCCAATGGCCAGCCAAGCCTTAGCAGATCATTGCTCCAATAGCAAGTTTGATAGGAATCAACAAGCTATTGTGATGATTAGTTGAAACCTCGGTCCAATAAGATTAGACATGGCTTTTCAGCCAGCCAGATTTCAACAAATCATCATGAAACACTAGAATTCATTTTTAAGAACTCTGAAAAAAATACCTAATCTAAGCAACAAGATGAACCGTCAGTTGTCCATACACAAACAATCCCCGGCAACGGCGCCAAAAACTTGGTGCTATTGCCGGATTTTGGCACTGATGTTACCGGACCAAAAGCTTGCTCAAAACTCGAACAATCCCCGGCAACGGCGCCAAAAACTTGGTGCACGAAATTGTGATCACTACAACTCAAACAATCCCTAGTAATGGCTCCAAAGACTTGGTGCTCAATACCATGGCATAAACACAACTTCGCACAACTAACCAGCAAGTGCACTGGGTCGTCCAAGTAATAAACCTTACGCGAGTAAGGGTCGATCCCACGGAGATTGTTGCTATGAAGCAAGCTATGGTCACCTTGTAAATCTTAGTCAGGCAGACTCAAATGGGTATAGATGATGAATAAAACATAAAGATAAAGATAGAGATACTTATGTATATCATTGGTGAGAGCTTCAGATAAGCGAATGAAGATGCTTTCCCTTCCGTCTCTCTGCTTTCCCACTGTCTTCTTCCAATCCTTCTTACTCCTTTCCATGGCAAGCTTATGCAAGGGTTTCACCGTTGTCAGTGGCTACCTCCCATCCTCTCAGTGAAAATGTTCCTATGCTCTGTCACAGCATATGGCTAATCAGCTGTCGGTTCTCGGTCAGGCCGGAATAGAATCCATCGATTCTTTTGCGTCTGTCACTAACGCCCCGCCTGCTAGGAGTTTGAAGCACGTCACAGTCATTCAATCATTGAATCCTACTCAGAATACCACAGACAAGGTTAGACCTTCCGGATTCTCTTGAATGCCGCCATCAGTTCTCGCCTATACCACAAAGACTCTGATCTCACGGAATGGCTGGCTCGTTTGTCAGGCGAGCACTCGGTTGTCAGGCGATCAACCATGCATCGTGTATCAGGAATCCAAGAGATAAACACTAGAGCCTTGTTGCTTGTAGAACAAGAGTGGTTGTCAGTCACTTTGTTCATGAGTGAGAATGATGATGAGTGTCACGGATCATCACATTCATCAAGTTGAATAACAAGTGATATCTTGGACAAAGAACAAGCGGAATTGAATAGAAGAACAATAGTAATTGCATTAATACTCGAGGTACAGCAGAGCTCCACACCTTAATCTATGGTGTGTAGAAACTCCACCGTTGAAAATACATAAGAACAAAGTCTAGGCATGGCCGTGAGGCCAGCCCCCAATGATCTAAGATAGCATGAAACTCAAAGATAGCTACCAAGATGTAAATACAATAGTAAAAAGGTCCTATATATAGAGAACTAGTAGCCTAAGGTGTACATAGATGAGTAAATGACATAAAAATTCACTTCCGGGCCCACTTGGTGTGTGCTTGGGCTGAGCAATGAAGCATTTTCGTGTAGAGACTCTTCTTGGAGTTAAACGCCAGCTTTTATGCCAGTTTGGGCGTTTAACTCCCATTTTGGTGCCAGTTCCGGCGTTTAACGCTGGGAATTCTGAAGGTGACTTTGAACGCCGGTTTGGGCCATCAAATCTTGGGCAAAGTATGGACTATTATATATTGCTGGAAAGCCCAGGATGTCTACTTTCCAACGCCGTTGAGAGCGCGCCAATTGGGCTTCTGTAGCTCCAGAAAATCCACTTCGAATGCAGGGAGGTCAGAATCCAACAGCATCTGCAGTCCTTTTCAGTCTCTGAATCAGATTTTTGCTCAGGTCCCTCAATTTCAGCCAGAAAATACCTGAAATCACAGAAAAACACACAAACTCATAGTAAAGTCCAGAAAAGTGAATTTTAACTAAAAACTAATAAAAATATACTAAGAACTCAACTAAAACT
The DNA here is from genome assembly GCF_014773155.1 of Arachis stenosperma. Lineage (NCBI taxonomy): Eukaryota > Viridiplantae > Streptophyta > Magnoliopsida > Fabales > Fabaceae > Arachis > Arachis stenosperma. Next base: position 2,093,456 of record NW_026651369.1, read on the forward strand.
ACCAAAAACATACTAAAAACAATGCCAAAAAGCGTACAAATTATCCGCTCATCAAACCCGCGTTACTGACAACCACTTCCGTTCTACCTTAGGCCGGGCGCATATCTCTTAGATTCCCCAACAGAATCTTCGTGGTATAAGCTAGAATTGATGGCAGCATTCTTGAGAATCCGGAAAGTCTAAACCTTGTCTATGGTATTCCGAGTAGGATTCTGGGATTGAATGACTGTGACGAGCTTCAAACTCCTGAAGGCTAGGCATGATGACAAACGCAAAAGAATCAAGGGATTCTATTCCAGCCTGATTGAGAACCGACAGATGATTAGCCGTGCCGTGACAGAGCTTTTGGACCTTTTTCACTGAGAGGATGGGATGTAGCCATTGACAACGGTGATGCCCTACAAACAGCTTGCCATGGAAAGGAGTAAGAAGAATAGATGAAAGCAGCAGGAAAGCAGAGATTCAAGAGGAGCACAGCATCTTCATACGCCTATCTGAAATTCCCACCATTGAATTACATAAGTATTTCTATCCTATTTTATTTATCTTTTAATTATCTAATCTCCCATAACCACATGGATAAGCCTGACTGAGATTTATAAGATGACCATAGCTTGCTTCATACCAACAATCTCCGTGGGATCGACCCTTACTCACGTAAGGTATTACTTGGACGACCCAGTGCACTTGCTGGTTAGTTGTGCGAAGTTGTGAACCATGGCATTGACACCAAGTTTTTGGAGCAATTACCTGGGATTGTTGAAGTGAAAAGAATGAATCACAATTTCGTCCACCAAGCAACACCCCTCATTTCATTTCCCACTGAAGTTTCCAATCTCTCTTTCATGCTATGTTCTTCATTCGATTCTCCACATGTAGCCATGGGAGTTCCTTGAGTGTTCAAGCATTGGGAGGCTAATTGATTTGTTACCGCATCCAAGGCGGCCATAAAATTTTGCACATCCCTTTTCATCTCTTCTTGCCCTTGAACAAGAACACCAAGGGTTTCATCCATTAGAGATTGGGGTGGATGGAATGATTCATCATTTTGGGGGAAGGGTTCATAGTAGAAAGGTGGCTCTTCTTGGTAGAGTTGTGGTGGTTCAATGTTTTCCACTCTTCCCACTTGTTGCACAACACACTCCATGGTTGCTTGAAATTGATCCAATGCTTCCTTGAGACGATCCCTTTTCATCTCTTCTTTGAGACAATCCCTTGACTCTTGTTCTACTTGGATATCATGATAGGGATCATATGGCTTTTGGACCGATGGAAATGAATATTCTTCCATGTGAGGTTGTGGTGAAAGGTAGACTTCATCTTGTGGTTGAAAATGTTCATTTATTGGAGGTGGTTCTTGGAAGTATTGAGGTTGGAATGGTAGCGGCTCTATGTGTGGTTCATATGGCTCATATGGTTATTGGTGGAATGGATATGGATTAGGGTCATATGAAGGTGGTTGGTAAGAAGGGGCTTGTGAGTATGGTTGAGGGTTATGTTAAGGGTATGGATCAAAGGCATATGGTGGTGGTTCTTGAAAGTCACAAGTGGATTCACCATAACCATTGGATTGGTATGCATCATAGAATGGCTCTTCTTTATAGTGCATTAGTGGAGGTTGTTACCATGAGGATTGATCATATGCATATGACTCCTCCCACCTTTGGTTATCCCATCCTTGATATACATCCTCAGTGAAGCTCTCATTCCCTACAACATAGTTGTAATCACACTCATAGCCAAAGTGAGAATTCATGGTAGCAAGAGAAAATAAGAAACAAAAACTAATAAGAAATAATGAAACAAAATACTAAGACTAGCAAAAACTAACAAGCAATCCAAAAAGCAAGCTATTCACAATATTCACATATATACAATAACCAATACCATAACACCATTGCAAGTCCCCGAAAACGGCGCCATTTTGATGATTGGATTTTTGATGGTTTAGAATTTCACTAATGAAATCTCGTTGTAAAGTATAGTTTCTAAACCAAACAATAATCCTTTCATACAAAAGATTGTTTGTCACAGGTAACAAACCCCTAAATTTTATAAACCAAAGTATTGAACCTCGGGTCGTTATCCCTAGGAATTACAATAAAGTGTCTTGTTATTGGTTATGAGTTATTTTTGGGGTTTTAATAAGAAACATGAAAGATAAATGGCAAGAAAGTAAACTAATGGCTAAAAAGGTCTTGGCAAGGATTGGTGGTCAATGATCTCTATCCTAATCACTAGCCACAATATGAGAATTGGCAAGGATTAATCCCATTAAGTCATCCTCTAACTAGTAAAGGAAAGTCAAATGAGCTATATCAATCCTAGTCCATAGGTCCTAACTCTCCACTAATTCAATTAGTGAGAACTAGAGTCAATGGCTCCCAATCATCAATCACTTGGACATTAGTAACTCAAGAGTCTCTAAGTTACCTTTCCAAGCCAAGAGCATAAAACTATACTCTAAAATCCAACCAAGCATTTTATCGAACACTTGGAAGGCACAAAAGAAAAGCATAGTAAATTGATAGCAAGAATAGAATCTAACAATAATTATTGAAAAGAATTAACAACAACAATAAAAAAGAACATATTTATTATAAATTACCTTGATTGAATTGAAAAAGAGTAGAAAAAACAAAAGTAGATCTACAACAAAATACAAGAACAACATAAAAGAGATTACAACAAAAGAATAGAAGAAGGATGAATGTAACTACAAGGAATTGAGAAGATATGAGTAGAAGAAAGCAAAGATTAAAACCTAGTGGAATCTGAAATCACTAACAAGCACATCAAGGCATCTAGTGGAATCAAAGAGAGATTAAAATCATCAAGTTAAAGGCTTAAAAAGCATGTTTTCACACTTAAGCACAAATTGGGAGACAATCATGAAACCATGCTATTTCATTGAATAAATGTGGGTAAAAGGTGATAAAATCTCCTAAAATCAATACAAGATAAACCCTAAATATGGGGTTTATCAAGCTCCTTCATACACTTAATGTATGAGGGCATTTGTTCGAGAGCCTTGATGAATGGTATGTTTACATGGAGGGATGCAAACATATCGAGGAATCTTGAGTTTACTTTCCCTTCTACACCCCCTTGAGTCTTTGGAGAAATGGTGTTTTGGGTGCATAGGGGTTCAATGCCTCCTTCTCCTCTGGCTCTTTTCTTTGTGTAAGCTCATCTCCTTAGTCTTTCTCATCTGAATGCGCTTTTAAACCACCTTGGGGGGTGCCCTGATGGTTTGTTCACTTCTTCCAAATTCTCCTCATCACTTATAGTGACCATCTTGCATTCTTCCCATCTCACTTTCTTTGCTTCTCCTCTCGGATTTTTCTTTGTGTCACTTGGGAAACTATCAGTAGGCTTAGGGAACTACTGAGAAAGATATCCTACTTGAGATTCGAGCCTCTTGATGGTGTCCCCCTGATTCTTTATATTAGCTCGTACTTCATCCTTGAACACTCTATTGTCTTGAACTTCCTTGCATATGCCTTCGAGCAAGGTCTCAATTCTGGAGAGTCTATCTTCGGATGGTGATGGTGGGTTGAGGTTAGAGGGTTGAGACTGGCCATTTTGGGTTTGATATGGCTGCTGAGAAGTGTTGTTAGGTGGGTGTTGATATGATCTCTGTGTGGAATGTTGGTATGCTGCATTATTGTTGGGGTTGTGACGTCTCTGATCTTGGCTTTGGTCTTGTTGATTTTCCCACCCAAAGTTTGGATGGTTCTTCCAACCAGAATTATAGGTCTTAGAGTATGGATCATGTGATTGCTTGGGTGAGTTCCCAATATAGTTGGCTTGTTCCCAGTCACCTCCTTCCTCTGTATTCACTCTTTCTTGAGTTGGTGGTGGGGTGCTGACTGCTGCAACTTGGTTCCTCTCCATCTGCTTGGTAAGGTCAGCCAACTGCTTGGTAATCATCTTGTTTTGAACTAGCAGTGCATCCATATGGTTCAACTCCATTACTCCTCGAGTGTTGCTCTTCTTAGAAGCATAAAAGTAGTCATTCTCAGCTACAGTCTCAATGACATCTATGGCTTCTTCAATGGTCTTCTTTTTGTTTAGAGATCCCCCAGAAGAGTGGTCTACAACCTTCTTTGATTCGTAAGACAAGCCTTCATAGAAAATGTGTAGTTGCACTCGTTCATTGAACATGTCTGGAGGGCACCTTCTTGTTAAGTCCTTAAACCTCTCCCATGCCTCATAGAGAGTTTCACCATCTTATTGCCTGAAGGTTTGTACCTCAGCTCTCAACCTGTTGATCCTTTGAGGAGGATAGAATCTCGCCAAGAACTTGTTCACCACATCTTCCCAAGTTGTTAAACTCTCTTTCGGGAAGGATTCTAGCCATTTAGATGCTTTGTCCTTGAGTGAAAAAGGCAACAAAAGCAATCTATAGGTGTTAGGATGAACCCCATTAGACTTTACAGTATCACATATTCTTAGGAAGGTGGTTAAATGTTGATTGGGGTCTTCTTGGGCGCTTCCTCCAAATGAACAGTTGTTCTGGACAAGGGTGATGAGTTGGGGCTTCAGTTCAAAGTTATTGGCATGTATAGTTGGTTTTTCGACGCTACTTCCACAGTTTCCTGGATTTTGATTAATATAAGAGCCTAGAACTCTTATTTTCTGCCCAGCATGATCTGCTGGACCTTCTCTGGCATGGTTGTGTGTCTCCTCCTCATGGTGGTTTTCCATGTTCTCTTCCATGTCTGTCTCAAAATCCTCCTCTTCTTTCTCAGTACCAATGACCCTCTTCCCTCTTGCTTCCCTCCTTAATCTAAAGAAGGTCCTCTCAGGTTTAGATTCAAAGGAGGTTGAAGCTCCTCTTCTTCTACCTGTCATACAATCAACAGATTACACAAGCAAGAGAAAAGTGTAGAAATCACTCTTGTTAAGGTTACTGTTAGTGTGAGTGAAGCAATTTATCAAACAGTTAGTGGATTAGTTGACATAGTTGTGAATTAACTGAGAAAATAAAACAAAAGGAAATAATAAATGAAAATGGCTGAGACTGAAAGTAAATGATAAAAACAAAATAAACAAAACAAAAGAAATTTGCTCAATCTAGTTATCCTCTAATTTAATCATTGTCGATACAAAATCAATCCCCGGCAACGGCGCCATAAACTTGATGCACGGAAACTTGTCTCTCAACAAATTTCCCTCGGCAAGTATACCGAATTATCGTTAAGTAAAAACTCACAATAGAGTAAGGTCGAATCCCACAGGGATTGATTGGTCGAGCAATTTTAATTAGAGGAGTGTTCTAGTCAAGCTAAGCCAAATTGAGTTGAGAATTGCAGAAATTTAAATGCGGGAAAGATAAATGACATGGAATGTAAAGTTGCAGAATCTTAAATGGGGAGTTGGGGAGATGAGCATGAAAGTAACAGAAAAAAAAGAGAATGGGTAAGATCAGAGATGGGGAATTCATTGGGCTTAGGAGATGTTGCATTCTTCGGATCAAGTTCATCTTCATCTCTTTCTCAATCAATGCATTCATTGATCTCCTTGGAAATCTTAAGTGATTGAATCCTAATTCCTTGGCAACCCAATCTCTCTAAGCTTGAACAATTGCCCAATTCCTTAATTTAATTGCTTATAGGAAGAGATGAAGTATGGTCACTGATTATACCACATGTATTTCCAAATCAAAGTGTTGGTAGGATTATATGTCACTATATCTATCCAAACTCCAATTCGGTCCAACATGAGAAAGCATTTATAGCATGATCTCCTCATTCCTCTTCCAAGGCTCAAAGGACATCCAAATATAGAGAGTCTCTTTTCCAAGATAACTAACCAATTGGTTGAAAACTGAAAGCTTTCTAGTAAAATCAAGAGAAAAGAAAGAGGAAGAAGAATGAAAACTATAATTGATCCATCAAATTACAACAGAGCTCCCTAACCCAATGAAAAGGGATTTAGTTGTTCATAGCTCTGGGAATGGAAAACAAGAAAGAAAAGTGCATTCTAAAATAAACTAGAAAGTGCAGGTAAAGTAAAATATATAGAGTGTAGCTTCCAATAATGCCAATTTCCTTTCTAGTTTAAAATTACCCCTATATATACTACTCTTCTGATCTTCTAGTTAACTCTTCAAGTCTTGGATATGGGCCTTTGATCTTTAGTTGAAGCAGTTACAATCTTCAGTAGGCTCAGTTTTACTTGTAGAAGAAGAGTGAGTTAGGCATGGTATGCAGTTAGTCAGGACATTAGTGGTGTTTACGTTAAGTGTAAATTATGGTTCGAAGACGTTAGTGACATTAACTTTGTCACTAACGTCCCAACTCAATTGAGCCGCATTAACCCCAACGTTAGTGGTATTAACATGACCACTAACGTAGCCTTTCTATCCTTCGCTAGCGTTATTGGCACTAACTTTGCCAATAACGCTACATTCTTGCCCTTTTTCCCGCGTTAGTGGTCTCACTAACGTGACCATTAACGTAGGCATGCCATGACACGAAGGCGTTAGTGACACTAACTTTGTCACTAACGCTACAAAATTCCTTCTCTTCCACGTTAGTGCTCACGTTAATGGCATTAACGTGGCTACTAACGTGGGTGTATTTTGCCATCTCCAACGTTAGTGACAAAGTTAGTGTCACTAACGTTGGCATCTTATTCCTTGCTCCACATTATCCTTCACGTTAGTGGCATTAACGTGGCCACTAACGCAGGTAATCTTGGCCTGGTCCAACATTAGTGACAAAGTTAGTGTCTCTAACGTTGGCGATTTCCTCTTTGCTCCACGTTAGAGTTCACGTTAGTAGCACTAACGTGGCCCCTAACGTTGTTATGTGTGGCCTTTGCAATGTTAGTGGTGTTAACTTTACCACTAACATTGGAGCTTCCTCTTCCTTCCACGTTAGTTCTTACGTTGGTGTAGCTAACGTGGCAACTAACGTGGGTTATGATGGCTTTCTGATGAGCGGATAATTTATACGCTTTTTGGCATTGTTTTTAGTATGTTTTTAGTATGTTTTAGTTAGTTTTTATTATATTTTTATTAGTTTTTATTTAAAATTCATTTTTCCGGACTTTACTATAAGTTTGTGTGTTTTTCTATGATTTCAGGTATTTTCTGGCTGAAATTGAGGGACCTGAGCAAAAATCTGATTCAGAGGCTGAAAAGGACTGCAGATGCTGTTGGATTCTGACCTCCCTGCACTCGAAGTGGATTTTCTGGAGCTACAAAAACCCAATTGGTGAGCTCTTAATTGCGTTGGAAAGTAGACATCCTGGGCTTTCCAGCAATGTATAATAGTTCATACTTTGTCCGAGATTTGATGGCCCAAACAGGCGTTCCAAGTCATCTCAAGAATTCTGGCGTTAAACGCCGGAACTGGCACAAGAATGGGAGTTAAACGCCCAAACTGGCACAAAAGCTGGCGTTTAACTCCAAGAAAAGTCTCTACACATGAAAACTTCAATTCTCAGCCCAAGCACACACCAAGTGGTCCCGAAAGTGGATTTTTATGTCATTTACTCATTTCTGTAAACCCTAAAGCTACTAGTAGGACCTTTTGCTATTGTATTAAGAATCTTTTGATCACTTTAGATCTTAGGATCATCTTTGGACATCTAGTTCTTAGATCATTGGGGGCTGGCCTCTCGGCCATGCCTAGACCTTGTTCTTATGTATTTTCAATGGTGGAGTTTCTACACACCATAGATTAAGGTGTGGAGCTCTGCTGTACCTCGAGTATTAATGCAATTACTACTGTTCTTCTATTCAATTCAGCTTATTCTTATTCCAAGATATTCATTCACACCCAAGAACTTGATGAATGTGATGATTATGTGATGCTCATCATCATTCTCACCTATGAACGCGTGCCTGACAACCACTCCCGTTCTACATGCAAACAAGGCTTGAATGTTTATCTCTTGGATCCCTTAATCGGAATCTTCGTGGTATAAGCTAGAATTGATGGCAGCATTCAAGAGAATCCGGAAGGTCTAAACCTTGTCTGTGGTATTCTGAGTAGGATTCAAGGATTGAATGACTGTGACGAGCTTCAAACTCCTGAAGGCTGGGCGTTAGTGACAGACGCAAAAGAATCACTGGATTCTATTCCAACCTGATTGAGAACCGACAGATGATTAGCCGTGCTGTGACAGAGCGCGTTGAACATTTTCACTGAGAGGACGGGACTGTAGCCACTGACAACGGTGATGCCCAACATACAGCTTGCCATGGAAAGGAGTAAGAAGGATTGGATGAAGACAGTAGGAAAGCAGAGAGACGGAAGGGACAAAGCATCTCCATACGCTTATCTGAAATTCTCACCAATGAATTACATAAGTATCTCTATCTTTATTTTATGTTTTATTCATCTTTTAGTTGTCAATCCTTCATAACCATTTGAATCCGCCTGACTGAGATTTACAAGATGACCATAGCTTGCTTCATACCAACAATCTCCGTGGGATCGACCCTTACTCGCGTAAGGTTTATTACTTGGACGACCCAGTGCACTTGCTGGTTAGTTGTGCGAAGTTGTGATAAAGAGTTGAGATTGCAATTGAGCGTACCATGTTGATGGCGCCATTGATGATCACAATTTCGTGCACTAAGTTTTTGGCGCCGTTGCTGGGGATTGTTTGAGTTTGGACAACTGACGGCTCATCTTGTTGCTTAGATTAGGTATTTTTCTTCAGAATTTTTAAGAATGAATTCTAGAGTTTCAAGGTGATGTTTTCATCATCACCAAAGCTGATTGATTCTAATCAATTTAGCTCTTGAATGCAATGTCCTGCTGAAGCTTGGCTAGCCATGTCTAATTTCTTTAGACTAAAGCTTTAGACTAACATTGCATGATTCTTGGAATTCTTATTAAAAATTTTGAATCTCTTTATTTTCTTTTCCATATAATTTTCGAAAAATCCAAAAAATTATAAAATCTTAAAATAAAAAATATTTTTATGTTTCTTGTTTGAGTCTAGTGTCTAATTTTAAGTTTGGTGTCAATTGCATGTTTCTGTTCTTCTTGCATTTTTCGAATTCATTATGTTCTTCATTTGATCTTCAAGTTGTTCTTGATGATTTCCTTGCTCTGATCTTTAAATTCTCTTGTCTTGAGTGTTTTGTTGTTTCTCATATGCATTCTCAATTTGTTAGTGTCAATAGTATACAAACTTCTAAGTTTGGTGTCTTGCATGCATTGTTTATTTAATTTTAGTTGCATTTTGATTATTCCTCATCATTAAAAAAAAATTCAAAACATTTTTTAATTTGTGTCTTTTCAAGTCAATAATACAGAGAATTGAAGATTCAGAACATACATCAGAGGAATTACACAGAAAAAGCTGAGCGTTCAAAACGCCCAGTGAGGAAGGAAAACTGGCGTTTAAACGCCAGCCAGGGTACCTGGCTGGGCGTTTAACGCCCAAAGGGGTAGCATTTTGGGCGTTAAACGCCCAGAATGGTATCCATTCTGGGCGTTTAACGCCAGGATGGCACAAGAGGGAAGATTTTGTTTTTTAATTCAGATTTTTCTCATGTTTTCATAATTTTTCAAAATCAAATCTTTTTCAAATCATGTCTTTTCAATCATATTTTTTTCAAAATCAATTTCTTTCCATTTTCAAAAATACTTGCTAACAATTAATGATTTGATTCAACATTTCAAGTATGTTGCCTTTTCTGTTGAGAAAGGTTTAATATCTGAATCATATCTTTAAATTTCTTGTTAGCCAAGTCATTAATTTTCAAAATCAAATCTTTTTAAATTGTTTTTCAAATCATATCTTCTCAATCATATCTTTTTAAAACTATATTTTTTCAATCATATCTTTTTATCACATTTTTTTAAATTAATTTTTCAATCATATCTTTTTGATTTCTAATTTCAAAATCTTTTTCAAAAATCACTTAATTTCTTTCCCACTCTTAGTTTTCGAAAATCATCAATCAATTTTTCAAAATTTCTTCAAAATCTTTTAATTTAATTTTCGAAAATTTCTTCCCCTCTTTTCACATCCTTCTCTTTATGGACTAACACTCCTTCTCAATGCACAATTCGAACTCTATCCCTCTTGATAAGTTCGAATTCTTCTACCTCCTCCTTCTATTCTTCTTTTCCTCTGGCACCTTAAGGAATCTCTATACTGTGACATCGAGGATTCCATATTTTCTTGTTCTCTTCTCTTTCATATGAGCAGGAACAAAGACAAAAGCATTCTTGTTGAGGCTGACCCTGAACCTGAAAGGACCTTGAAGCGAAAGCTAAGAGAAGCTAAAGCACAACTCTCTGTAGAGGACCTAACAGAAATCTTCAAACAAGAAGAAGACATGGTAGCCGAAAACAACAACAATGCCAACAATGCAAGGAAGGTGCTGGGTGACTTTACTGCACCTACTCCCGACTTCTTTGGGAGAAGCATCTCTATCCCTGCCATTGGAGCAAAAAACTTTGAGCTTAAGCCTCAATTAGTTTCTCTAATGCAACAGAATCGCAAGTTCCATGGACTTCCATTGGAAGATCCTCATCAGTTTTTAGCTGAATCCTTACAAATCTGTGACACTGTCAAGACCAATGGGGTTGACCCTGAGGTCTACAAACTTATGCTATTCCCTTTTGCTATAAGAGACAGAGCTAGGATATGGTTGGACTCACAACCTAAAGAAAGCCTGAACTATTGGGAAAAGCTAGTCAATGCCTTCTTGGCAAAGTTCTTTCCACCTAAAAAATTGAGTAAGCTTAGAGTGGAAGTCCAAACCTTCAGACAGAAGGAAGGTGAATCCCTCTATGAAGCTTGGGAAAGATACAAACAATTGATCAGAAAGTGTCCTTCTGACATGCTTTCTGAATGGAGCATCATAGGTGTCTTCTATGATGGTCTGTCTGAACTATCTAAGATGTCATTGGACAGTTCTGCTAGAGGATCTCTTCATCTGAAAAAGACGCCTGCAGAAGCTCAAGAACTCATTGAAATGGTTGCAAATAACCAATTCATGTACACTTTTGAAAGGAATCCTGTGAACAATGGAACGAATCAGAAGAAAGGAGTTCTTGAGATTGATACTCTGAATGCCATATTGGCTCAGAACAAAATATTGACTCAGCAAGTCAATATAATTTCTCAAATTCTGTCTGGAATGCAAGCTGCACCAGGCAGTACTAAAAACGCTTCATCTGAAGAAGAAGCTTATGATCCTGAAAACCCATCAATGGAAGAGGTGAATTACATGGGAGAACCCTATGGAAACACCTATAATCCTTCATGGAGAAATCATCCAAATTTCTCATGGAAGGATCAACAGAGACCTCAACAAGGTTTCAACAATAATAATGGTGGAAGAAACAGGTTTAGCAATGGCAAGCCTTTTCCATCATCTTCTCAGCAACAGACAGAGAATTCTAAGTAGAGCCACTCTGACTTAGCAACCATGGTCTTTGATCTAATCAAAACCACTCAAAGTTTCATGACTGAAACAAGGTCCTCCATTAGAAACTTGGAGGCACAAGTGGGTCAGCTGAGTAAGAAGGTTACTGAACTCCCTCCTAGTACTCTTCCAAGCAATACAGAAGAGAATCCAAAAGGAGAATGTAAGGCCATTAACATGACCCACATGGCCGAACTTGGAGAGGAGGAAGAGGCAGTGATCGCCACTGAGGAAGACCTCAATGGACGTCCACTGGCCTCCAATGAGTTTCCTAATGAGGAACCATGGGAATCTGAGGCTCATAATGAGACCATAGAGATTCCATTGGATTTACTTCTGCCATTCATGAGCTCTGATGAGTATTCTTCCTCTGAAGAGGATGAAGATGTTACTGAAGAGCAAGTTGCTAAGTACCTTGGAGCAATCATGAAGCTAAATGACAAGTTATTTGGTAATGAGACTTGGGAGAACGAACCTCCTTTGCTCACCAAAAAACTGGATGACTTGACTAGGCAGAGATTACCTCAAAAGAGACAGGATCCTGGGAAGTTTTCAATACCTTGTACCATATGCACCATGACCTTTGAGAAGGTCCTGTGTGACCTAGGGTCAAGCATAAACCTCATGCCTCTCTCTGTAATGGAGAAGCTAGGGATCTTTGAGGTACAAGCTGCAAGAATCTCACTAGAGATGGCAGACAATTCAAGAAAACAAGCTTATGAACTTGTAGAGGATGTTCGGGTAAAGATTGAAGACCATTACATCCCTGCTGATTTTATAGTCCTAGAGGCTGGGAAGTGCATGGATGAATGCATCATCCTTGGCAGACCCTTCCTAGCCACAGCAAAGGCTGTGATTGATGTTGACAGCGGAGAATTGATCATTTAAGTGAATAAAGAATCCTTTGTGTTTAAGGCTCAAGGATATCCCTCTGTAACCATGGAGAGGAAGCATGAAGAGCTTCTCTCAAAACAGAGTCAAACAGAGCCCCCACAGTCAAACTCTAAGTTGGGTGTTGGGAGGCCACAACCAACTTCTAAGTTTGGTGTTGAACCCCCACATTCAAACTCTAGGTTTGGTGTTGGGAGGTTCTAACATTGCTCTGAACATCTGTGAGGCTCCATGAGAGCCCATTGTCAAGCTACTGACATTAAAGAAGCGCTTGTTGGGAGGCAACCCAATGTTATATTTATCTATTTTCCTTTGTTATTTTATGTTTTCTGTAGGTTGATGATCATGTGAAGTCACAAAAATAATTGAAAAAGCAAAAACAGAATGAAAAATAGAAAGAAAAATAGCACACCCTGGAGGAAAATTTGCTGGCGTTTAAACGCCAGTGAAGACAGCAAATGGGCGTTTAACGCCCAGTCTGGCACCATTCTGGGTGTTTAACGCCAGAAAGGGCACTAGACTGGCGTTTAACGCCAGAAATGGGCAAGAAGCTGGCGTTAAACGCCGGAAATGGGCACCAGCCCAGCGTTTAACGCCAGGATTGGCAGAATGAGCATTTTTGCTCGCCACTTGGTGCAAGGATGAGCTATCCTTGACACCTCAGGATCTGTGGACCCCACAGGATCCCCACCTACCCCACCACTCTCTCTCTTCTTTACCCATTCACCAATCACCTCAACATCTCTTCCCCAAAAACCCCTCACCTATCAAATCCTACCGCCCTCTTCACCACTCACACCCATCCTTCATAAAACCCCACCTACCTCACCATTCAAATTCAAACCACTTTCCCTCCCAAACCCACCCATTCATGACCGAACCCTACCCCTCTCCCCACCCCTATATAAACCCATCTTCACCCCCTCATTTCCCACATCATACACACTACTTCTCTCCCTTGGCCAAAACACAAAGCCCCCCTCCATCTCCTCTATTTCTTCTTCTTCTACTCTCTTCTTTCTTCTTTTGCTCGAGGATGAGCAAACCTTCTAAGTTTGGTGTGGTAAAAGCATTGCTTTTTGTTTTCCATAACCATTTATGGCATCTAAGGCCGGAGAAACCTCTAGAAAGAGGAAAGGGAAGGCAAAAGCTTCCACCTCCGAATCATGGGAGATGGAGAGATTCATCTCAAGGGTGCATCAAGACCACTTCTATGAAGTTGTGGCCTGAGGTCCCTTTCTTACCAACCCCATTCAACAAGTCGGAATCTTAATGGTTCAAGAGTTCTATGCCAATGCATGGATCACCAAGAACCATGATCAAAGTGTGAACCCAGACCCAAAGGTTGGCATTCAACTTGCCCATGATGCAAGGAGATGAACACCCTTACACTAGAAGGGTCAACTTTGATCAAAGGTTGGACCAAGTCCTCATAGACATTTGTGAAGAGGGTGCTCAATGGAAGAGAGATTCAAGAGGGAAGCCGGTTCAACTGAGAAGGCATGACCTCAAACCCGTGGCTAGGGGATGGTTGGAGTTTATCCAATGCTCAATCATTCCCACTAGCAACCAGTCCGAAGTTACTATAGACCGGTCTATCATGATTCATAGCATCATGATTGGAGAGAAAGTAGAAGTTCACGAGGTTATAGCCCAAGAAATTTATAAGGTGGCGGACAAGTCCTCTACCTTGGCAAGGTTAGCCTTCCCTCATCTCATTTATCACCTCTGTTATTCAGTTGGAATTAACATAGAGGGAGACATCCTCATTGATGAGGACAAGCCCATCACTAAGAAGAGGATGGAGCAAATAAGAGATCCCACTCATCATGAAATCCCTGAGATGCCTCAAGGGATGCACTTTCCTCCACAAAACTACTGGGATCAAATCAACACCTCCCTAGGAGAATTGAGTTCTAACATGGGACAACTAAGGGTGGAGCACCAAGAACATTCCATCCTCCTCTATGAAATTAGAGAAGATCAAAGAATCATGAGAGAGGAGCAACAAAGGCAAGGAAGAGACATTGAGGAGCTCAAGCACTCCATAAGATCTTCAAGAGGAAGAACAAGCCGCCATCACTAAGGTGGACCCGTTCTTTAATTTTCTTGTTCTTTATTTTTCTGTTTTTCGAATTTTCATGCTTATGTTTATCTATGTTTGTGTCTTATGATCATTAGTGTCTTAGTGTCTATGCCTTAAAGTTATGAATGCCCTATGAATCCATCACCTTTCTCAAATAAAAAATGTTCTTAATTGAAAAAGAGAAGAAATTGCATGAATTTTGAATTTTATAACAGATTAATTATTTTGATGTGGTGGTAATACTTTTGGTTTCTGAATGTATGCTTGAACAGTGCATATGTCTTTTGAATTTGTTGTTCATGAATGTTGGCTCTTGAAAGAATGATGAAAAAAGGAGACATGTTACTGAGGATCTGGAAAATCATAAAAATGATTCTTGAAGCAAGAAAAAGCAGTGAATACAAAAAAAAAAGGAAAAAGAAAAAGAAAAAAAATAAAGTCATGATCCAAGGCAAAAAGAGTGTGCTTAAGAACCTTGGACACCTCTAATTGGGGACTCTAGCAAAGCTAAGTCACAATCTGAAAAGGTTCACCCAGTTATGTGTCTGTGGCATGTATGTATCCGGTGGTAATATTGGAAGACAGAGTGCTTTGGGCCACGGCCAAGACTCATAAAGTAGTTGTGTTCAAGAATCATCATACTTAACTAGGAGAATCAATAACACTATCTGGATTCTGAGTTCCTATAGAAGCCAATCATTCTGAATTTCAAAGGATAGAGTGAGATGCCAAAACTGTTCAGAGGCAAAAAGCTAAAAGCCCCGCTCATCTAATTAACCCTTATCTTCATAGATGTTTTTGGAATTCATTGCATATTCTCTTCTTTTTATCTTATTTGATTTTCAGTTGCTTGGGGACAAGCAACAATTTAAGTTTGGTGTTGTGATGAGCGGATAATTTATACGCTTTTTGGCATTGTTTTTAGTATGTTTTTAGTATGTTTTAGTTAGTTTTTATTATATTTTTATTAGTTTTTATTTAAAATTCACTTTTCTAGACTTTACTATGAGTTTGTGTGTTTTTCTATGATTTCAGGTATTTTCTGGCTGAAATTGAGGGACCTGAGCAAAAATCTGATTCAGAGGCTGAAAAGGACTGCAGATGCTGTTGGATTCTGACCTCCCTGCACTCGAAGTAGATTTTCTGCAGCTACAGAAGCTTAATTGGCGTGATCTCAATTGCGTTAGAAAGTAGACATCTTGGGCTTTCCCGCAACGTATAATAGTCTATACTTTGCCTGAGATTTGATGGCCCAAACAGGCGTTCCAAGTCAGCTCAAGAATTCTGGCGTTAAACGCCGGAACTGGCACAAGAATGGGAGTTAAACACCCAAACTGGCACAAAAGCTGGCGTTTAACTCCAAGAAAAGTCTCTACACATGAAAGCTTCAATGCTCAGCCCAAGCACACACCAAATGGTCCCGGAAGTGGATTTTTATGTCATTTACTCATTTCTGTAAATCCTAAAGCTACTAGTAGGACCTTTCGCTATTGTATTAAGAATCTTTTGATCACTTTAGATCTTAGGATCATCTTTGGACGTCTAGTTCTTAGATTATTGGGGGCTGGCCTCTCGGCCATGCCTAGACCTTGTTCTTATGTATTTTCAACGGTGGAGTTTCTACACACCATAGATTAAGGTGTGGAGCTCTGCTGTACCTCGAGTATTAATGCAATTACTACTGTTCTTCTATTCAATTCAGCTTATTCTTATTCCAAGATATTCATTCGCACCCAAGAACTTGATGAATGTAATGATTATGTGACGCTCATCATCATTCTCACCTATGAACGCGTGCCTGACAACCACTCCCGTTCTACATGCAAACAAGGCTTTAATCGAAATCTTTGTGGTATAAGCTAGAATTGATGGCGGCATTCAAGATAATCTGGAAGGTCTAAACCTTGTCTGTGGTATTCTGAGTAGGATTTAAGGATTGAATGACTGTGATGAGCTTCAAACTCCTGAAGGCTGGGCGTTAGTGACAGACGCAAAAGAATCACTGGATTCTATTCCAACCTGATTGAGAACCGACAGATGATTAGCCGTGCTGTGACAGAGCGCGTTGAACATTTTCACTGAGAGGACGGGACTGTAGCCACTGACAACGGTGATGCCCAACATACAGCTTGCCATGGAAATGAGTAAGAAGGATTGGATGAAGACAGTAGGAAAGCAGAGAGACGGAAGGGACAAAGCATCTCCATACGCTTATCTGAAATTCTCACCAATGAATTACATAAGTATCTCTATCTTTATTTTATGTTTTATTCATCTTTTAGTTGTCAATCCTTCATAACCATTTGAATCCGCCTGACTGAGATTTACAAGATGACCATAGCTTGCTTCATACCAACAATCTCTGTGGGATCGACCCTTACTCGCGTAAGGTTTATTACTTGGACGACCCAGTGCACTTGTTGGTTAGTTGTGCGAAGTTGTGATAAAGAGTTGAGATTGCAATTGAGCGTACCATGTTGATGGCGCCATTGATGATCACAATTTCGTGCACCACTTTCGAAGGCGTTAATGGTGATAACTTTACCACTAACGTTGCAAGCTTGCTCCCTTTCCACGTTAGTGGTCACGTTAGTGATACTAACGTGGTTACTAACGTGGTTCTTCTATGCTTCCTTTGTCCTGAAATCAAATAAACAGGGTACATCAAAGCTTTGTTTCAGGTCATGAGATCTTGCATTATATAAATTGGCATTCAACTCATGTATTATTCTCATGAAATCATGTAAAGTTCACAATGTTTGCTTGAATAGAGGTGTAAGTGTACATTCACCCAAAACCTGCTTATTTCCTAAGAAAATGCATGAAACTACCTAAAAACAGTAAAGAAAAAGCTAGTGAAACTAGCCAAGATGCCCTGGCATCAACCTCCATCTCCTCGACACCAACCAAGTCAACAATTGGTTCCTCAACGTTCGTGTGGGATTTGCTCTTGTTACTCTCACTACACGGATGAGTGTCCAACCCTCCAAGAAGACAACACCCTAGCGGCTACCCACAATTTTTATGACTGGCCGAACCAAGGGTACCGCCAACAAGGAAGCAACTATAACCACGGAGGCAATTACAACCAAAGTTGGCAAGAGAACTCTAATCAAGGTTGGAGGGATAGTTATAATCAAGGAGGAAGGGATAATGGAGGGAATCAAAGGTGGAACACCAACCAACAATAACATCAATACTAACAAAACCCACCATACCCTCAACAAAACAAAGAAGAAACTACCAAACCTACCAACCACCATACCAAAGACAACCACCTCAACCTAATAAATCACAAAATCCCCAACTCACCTATCCTTCCCCTCCCAACCAAGATGAGACCCTCTGTTCCATCCTTTCAAGGACAAAGAGAACTTCAAAACATACTTACCTCTAGTCTTACTGGTCTTACATCCACTCTTCAAGCCCTTGTAGCCCGCTTGGGACCACCCTCTACCTCCACTCCTCAAGCCTCTAGTTCTAGTGCCATCCCCTCTCAACCTTTACCCAACCCCAAGGGTGGCATCAATGCCATTACCTTGAGGTCCGGAACCGAGTTGCAAGAGAGGAGGCCAAAGGGACCAAGCCCAATAATAGTCACTCAAGATGAAGAGGGAATTGAGATAGAAGAAGTTGAAGAGGAAGATGAGGCATAAGAGATAGTTGAAGATGAAGCCCCTCAACCAAGAAATGAAGCCTCCAAAGATGAGAAGATTGTGAAAGAAGAAATTGTTCAACCAATCCCATTTCCTACACTAGCAAGAAAAGCTAAGAAGCGTGTAAAACTTGACCCCAAAATGGTGGAAATGTTCAAGAAAGTTGAGGTAACTATCCCTCTCTTTGATGCTATCCATCAAGTACCTAAATATGCGAAGTTTCTTAAAGACTTATTGATGGGGCGGAAATTGGTGAATTAAAAATTATTAAAATGTGTACGTTGCAAGTATAGTTCTTAACTCACCAGAAATCCACTTATCAATTTAGAAAGGTGTCACAGAAATTTAAATTTTAAAATATTGGGAGTATGAATTCCAGGTCGTCTCCCAACGAGTTGCAGAAAAGTGTGCTATTTTATTAATCAGATGTTTTCAAAAAGGTTTGAGTTGAGTAAACAGGAAATAAAATTGGAGAATCTGAATAATGTAAATAAAAGCCTTGATTGGGAGTTGATTAGTTGGAAGTTCCGCTATTGTTGGATTACTCTCTAGATTAATTGATAATTAAAGGTTATCCTGTTTAGTTATCTCTTACTAGGTAAGGGAAAGTTAAACAAGTTGGGATGCTATGCCCATTCACAAGTTGCAATCCACTTAATTAAAAGGGATTGGTGTTAGTGACTAGAGGGCAAGCCAACAATAACCCAATTACAATTTTTCCTTCAATCCTTCCAACTCAATTGGTTCCTTTCAATCAACTCCCTATCAAGTTAGGGAACTACTCGCTCATTGTGAATGTAAAATTCATGACATATGAAAAGGAATTAAAGAAAGACATTGTAAATAAAATCAAAATAATCAAATAAAAATAAAAGTAATCCTTGTGTTAAATAAATCCTAATAATATTCCAATGGTAAAATTAACACAGCAAAGGACATGGAAGAGTAAAGCCAAGTAAAGAAAACGAACTAGAATGATGAAGTCTTGACGAGGTAATAACTCTTCTCAGTATCCCAATGCAAAAAGTGAGAGAAAAATAAAATCCTAAGATTATTAATGTGTAGAGAAAAACCTAGAGGAGGAGTAAAAACTAGATCTAAAACTAAAACTGTGTAGAATGAATTGTTGTCTCTGGTTTTTGCATGTTCTTTGGCTCTAGTCTGCTGTTCTGGGCCGAGAACTGGGTCAAAATAGGGCCCAAAATCGCCCCCAGCAAAATTTGCAGATTCTGCAGATCGCGCACATCACGCTATCGCGTCGTCCATGCGGACGCGTCATTCGCGTTTTTCCATGCCAAGTGTTCGCGTCGTCTATGCCTCCGCGTCACTTGTGCTTTTCCAATCCACGTGGTCGCGTGAGCCATGCGGCCGCGTCACTGTGATTTCTCCTCTTTCGCACGAACGCGTGAGCCATGCCGCCGCGTCACTTCTCGCCGGTTATCTCCTCAATTTCTTGTGTTCCTTCCATTTTTGCTAGCTTCCTTTCCAATCTCCAACTCATCCATGCCCTATAAAGCCTGAAACACTTAACACACAGATCACGACATCGAATGGGATAAAGGAGAACTAGAATGCATAATAAAAAAAAGTCTTTAGGAAGCAGTTTTCAACCATATAATAATTTCAGGAAGGAAATATAAATGCATGCTAAATTAATTAATAAGTGGGTAAGGATCATGATAAAACCACATAATTAAACACAATATAAACCATAAAATAGTGGTTTGTCAACCTCCCCACACTTAGACATTAGCATGTCCTCATGCTTAATTGAAGGAGATAAGATAAATAAGTATGAACATGTAGAAACTCATGCAATGCAATGCAACCTATATATATGAATGCAACTATATGATTCTTGCCCACTTGATCAAAAGTAAATAAGCTCTTCAAAACAATTACAAATCAAATTCCACTAATTCTATCATTATACAGTAAGACAGATAAAAGTGCAAGAAGATAGCTCAGGAAAGTAGGGAACATGGAAATTCAAGCATTGAACCCTCACTGATGATGTATGTATGCTCTAATCTCTCCAGTGTACAGGGTAATCACTCTATCCTTCTCTAATCATGCTTTCTAACTTTTGTTTTTCTCCTAACCAATCGACAACAGTTAATATGCCAATGTAGACATCATGAGGTCTTTTCAAGGTTGTAATGGGGCTAAGGTAAGGGTAGGGATACATATATGGTTAAGTAAGCTTATAAATTGAATCTTTAATTAACCCAGCTTTAACCCAACCTATATATTATATAACTTTAGAATTTATACCTAGCTACCCAGAATTCCCTTTTACATTCCATACTTATGTATCAATTTTCATCATATGTGCATTGATCTTTGAAAATTTTTTTTCAGCTTTGGGGTGATTTTGTCCCCTTATTTATTTATTGATTTTGATTTTTTTTTTATATAAAAATAGACATAGCTTATCAATGCACATAGATTTTTAATTCTTATAGCTTCACATGAGTAGGTATCCAAATTCCCTTTGTATTATCATGACATATTCCCTTAATAACTTTTGTTCCCACAAATTCCCATACTTAACTAGCATACACAATTCTATCTTAAGCTAACCAAAGATTCAATTTGGGATATACAATTATTTTTCCTCTTAAGGCTAGTAATGTGGTAAAATATAGAACAAATGGGATTTTAAGGCTCAAAGTGGTTAACAAAGGTAATTAAAAAGAGTAGGCTTAATTTGGATAAGTGAGTTTAAACAAATAATGGCCTCAATCACATGCAAGCATATAAACATAATAACTATTGGATACATAGGATGAAACAAAATATAGATTACAATCATAGAGAAGTAAACACACAAGAATAAAATAATTATGGTTAAATAATGTAACCATGCATAAAGGCTCAAATTTTCACAGGTTGTGTGTTCTTTAGCTCAAAAATCATGTTCCAAATACAGCTTCAAGCAAATTTATCATAAAAGTTTTGATTAAAATTAGTGAAATTTTGTTCCAAAGATATCTTTTTAGAAGAACTTATTGTCTTTTCAATCAAGTAGAACATGCATGCAACTAACCTATTCTAAAAAAAAAAGAAAATCTAACTAAAAAATATCCTAATTTATTGGTGCTAGGGAAGAGAATTTACCTCCGGAAGTCAGGTACTGACCGACCTCCCCACACTTAAGGCTTTGCACCGTCCTCGGTGCCTTCTGTCAGGAACAATGGTGGGCTGGTGACAGTGTTTCCACAGTCGGGGCCATCATGGCTCCCTGTGCTGGTGATGGAAGTGGAGTCCGGGGTGTCTGAGTTTCTGCAATCTCCTCGAAGCAGCTCCCTGAGGTGTTTGAATCGGCGTTGGTTGCGGTACTCTCGGAGCTTTGCTTTCTTTTCATGTTGGTCCAACCGCTTCAGTATTTGATGCAGCAGCTGACTAGTAGATGGTGGAGGAGTTGCAGCATCCTCTGTGGACTGACTGGTAGTGGCAAGTTGTGGCCTGAGATATCTCCCGTTAGGGACATACTGATCATCCCGTGGAAGAATGGCTTTGGTGTCTCCAGCTCTGTAGGATACTCCGACTGCTGAGATGAGATCAGAGACCAATGCGGGGAAAGGTAGGTTGCCCGCGATCTGCACATGTTCCATAGCATTCCGGATATGTCGTGGTAAGTTGAGAGGCTGGTCTGTGAGGATGCACCATAGTAGAACAGCCACGTCTGCAGTGAAGGAGGACTCATGAGTACTCGAGAAGACGTAATGGGACATAATCTGTGCCCATACGTGAGCCTCTAAGGTAAGTGCAGAAGCCGAGATTCTTTTAGGACGGGAACGATGGTATCCAAAGATCCATTTGCTACCAGGGCGAGCAATAACTCTCAGAACAGCGTCCCAGTCAAAAGTGTATGCCTGGTGTAAAACCCGGTTAATTAATGGCTAATTAACCCATAAATGGGAATTTATTCTAGAAAGCCCTAAATGTGATTTTTATGGCTAAATGTGATAGAGGAGATTGAGACGAGAATTTCAGTACCAATTTTATAGAATTCGGACCAAGATTGGACCGAGTGGGCCAAACCGGGCCAATCGGACCCAAAGTGAGCCCTTGGCCCAACATAACTAAACCAAAACCCTAGTTTTCAGCACTCTCTCTCCTCACACAACACCAAAACACGCTAAAATTGGAGGCACAAGAGGGAAGAACACTCTCTCAAGTTCTCTCCCTTAGTTGATCTTCAAACCACCATAACTTTTGATCTAGAGCTCCGATTGCCGCACCATTTATGGCCACGCGTTCACCGCGGGGAGCTCTACAAAACCCATACAATGAATCTTGAGGTAAGTCATGTTTTGCTCTTCGAATTTCCAGCCTTGTTTTCGAGTTTTATGAGCAAAAATGTTGAAATTTTGGGCTCTTTGATGTTATAGGACTCAACTCTCTTGAAGGAGAAGGTTAATCTTGTCTCCTTGGACCTTGGGTGCGGTAAGATTCTCAACCCTAGTGTAATTGTGGTTCTATGATGTTTGGGTTTTGAGATGTTGTGTATGGGTGTGATGATTGTGGCTTAGGTTGTGTATATGTGAATTTTGGAGCTTGATTGGTGATATTGAAAAGCTTGAAAAGGGTTTGGTAGTGAAAATTCTGTTCTTGAAGGTGTTGAGGCCTTGAGAGCTTGTGGATAAGTGATTTGGAAGTGCTCTGGTTGAGCTTGGGAAATCGACTAAGGTATGGTCTCGGTTTCTCGTATCTAATATGTAATGTGGTAGGAAATACTTAGGCTAGAGGCCCTAAGATAGGCATTGAATTGTTGATGTTGTTGAATGGTTAAAATATATGATGTGGTCATATATGTGATGATGATTATTGATGCATTGATGGTATGATGCATGAGAAATATGCATGTTTTGATATATGCTTGATGATTGGTTATGGTTGAATTGTGGATTGAACCATGTTGATGGTGAGTATGATATTGATTGTGTACAATGATGATTTATTGGAATTGGTGTTGCTGAAAATTGGCATAAGAAAGAGTGTGTGATATGTCAATGTGTTTGAGTTTGAGCCACTTGGGTGAAGTGGGTTAAAATAATGGGATAGTGATTTTGTAAATCGTGGTAATGTGTCAATGTGTGAGTTGAGGAGGCTTGATGTTGAATTTGATATATTTTGATTGATTTCAAAGAAAATGGATGAAATTGGCATGTTTTGATTGATTTTGAAAAGAGTTGAAAATGACTTGTTTTGAAAATGACACTTTGTGGTTTTGTTTGAAAAACATGGTTTTTTGGGCATACTTTGACGGGACATAATTTTGACTACGAATCTCTATTTTGTGCCAAATCTGTTTAGAAATGAAATTGGATCCGGGATGTCCATGCCGCTCGAAGAACGAGTGAAAAACGATTTAAAATGAGGAAGTTATGTCCGTCGGAAGATTGGGGGTTGAATCTGTGAATTCTGCAGTTTTTAACTTAGAAAATTTTTAGCAGAAAAACCCCCCGCGCATAGGCGCACTTGGCGCGTACGCGCCATTCTTCTTGAAAACGCAATCCACGCGTGCGCGTGATGTGTGCGGGTGCGCCGAATGTGCTGCACCCAATGCCCAGCCATTTTCCAGAGAGTTATGCCAGAACTGTGCCAGTTTTGTGCCTGGGGCACGAGAGTACCCACGTGTAAGCGCGGCTGACGCGTGCGCGTCGATTGGCTAATTTTCAATCCACGCGTTAGCGTGCTTGACGCATACGCGTTGATGAGTTTTGTGGCCATCCACGCGTGCGCGTGGAGTGCGCGTACGCATGGCCCTGTTTTCATCCCAAAGTTGATTTTTGAGTTTTAAAAGCCAAATCTCATACTTCTAAGCTTCCGATCTCACCATTTATGTCTTAAATCATTATGATATGTCTAGCTATGAGAAGGAGGGCTAGTGAATATGGTAACTTGCGAGTGAAGCAAGGGAAAAATGAATGATCAATGAGGATCAAAGATGATTATGTGAGAGGCGGAGGATGGTGGTGGAAGTGCTTATTATGCCATGGGCCGAAGGGCCGTAATTGTTAATGAAACTGCTGGTTATGGATTTAACCATGTGCCGGGTGGCTGGTTATGGATTTAACCGTGAGCCGGATGGCTGGATTATTTCCGTGCTACGGCGGAGCCATGATTATGGCTAAGTATAAATGCATATATGCTGTTGAATGAATTGTGAATGTTGCACTTCCACTATTGGAGATAAGAGTTTCCCTGGCAGGAAGTAGTGGCTAGCCACTAGGTTCTCTAGGTTGAGACTCGAAGCTCTTTTGACCCTATGTCGTAAGGGTGGCCGGGCACTGTGAAAGCCCCGGATGAGCTCACCCCCGTAAATATTCACCAGTGAAGGTGATGGATATAGATCATGATTATGATCAAGTTTATGATGAGTATAACTCGAGTTGGGGATGCGCGACAGAGGGACAGTCCAATGGTTAGCTACTAGGACTTGTCGGGTTGGCTCTATAACTGACAGATGATATCATCAGCCACTAGGGACAGGCATTCATCATATGCATACTATATGAATTATTTGAGATTGCCTATTTGACTGCATATTACTTGCTAATTGTCTAAATGCCTTATTTGTTCCTATTTGTATATTTCTTGTTTGATATAACTGTGTTTGCTACATTATACTCCTGCTGGTGGTTGGGAGGTGTGAAGGAATTGGAAACGGAAGTATTAGTTAGACTGAAGAATCTTTAGTCAGTCGCCACATATGGTTTAGCTTGTTTATAAGCTTTGATATTATCTGGAGGAAATTCTAGGATTGTCTTTGGCTTTCCTCTATTATTATGTATTATATATGTGGAAGCTGTTACCATGCTGAGGACCTCTGGTTCTCATCCATGCGGAATTTATGGTTTTCAGATACAGGACGTGAGGTTTCTCGCTGAGGCCTGCTGGAGACTTCTAGATTTGCGAAGATCCTTTGTTCTCGGTACTATATTTTGGGTTATATGTTTTGCTTAGATACTT
This sequence comes from Arachis stenosperma, assembly GCF_014773155.1. Taxonomy (NCBI): domain Eukaryota; kingdom Viridiplantae; phylum Streptophyta; class Magnoliopsida; order Fabales; family Fabaceae; genus Arachis; species Arachis stenosperma. The sequence continues at coordinate 2,118,480 of NW_026651369.1, forward strand.
ATATCTCCATTAAATAATACAAACTGTGATGACTCCTCTTATGGGAGATTTCGGAGAATAGGTTTCTGTATTTGTGTCCCTTTGGGGTTTTCCTTATTTTATCATATGTATATATTGTTATGCTCAAACCGGTTATCTTCGCAGCCGGATTTTGAGTCTTGATATTCCTGTTTTTGACACTCCTTTGTATATATATAATCTCGCGTTGGTTATCCTTGTTTGTTACGTTATAGATCGGAGTGTTGCGCTTTCGAGTTGCGATTTTTGTTTACCCCTTTTTTCTATAAAGGCTCCTAGTTATAATCAATTATTCATACTACTATACGTACTAAATTTTTATTTTAGAGGTCGTAATGCCTTGCCATCTCTGAATTATGACTTAAGCATAAGACTCTGTATGGTAGGGTGTTACATTATGGTATCAGAGCAGTTCGTTCCTGTAGAGCCTGAGGGACGGACTGACTATGCTTCTGTGCATTCTCTGTATGTGTGTTATGTGCTATTAGTATATCTGCTTGATATAATTGGCATAAACATTCATGAGCATGCATTTGTGACTTTGAAGCACTAGACCTCAGATATTGAGACTGATCAACTTAATATCGATTGTTTGGTGTGTATAGGGACCAGATGGCGCCTCGTGGACGCGGTAGAGGCCGTGGAAGAGGTCGTACGAATGCTCGTGCGCTGGAGAATAACCCTAATGATCCGGTAAACTTTATGACGGCGTTGTAGAACATGGCTGCTGCTATGGAAGCCACTGCTGAGGCTCTTGGTCAATAGATGAACAACCATGGTAATGATGGAGGTAGAGTTCAGGGCCCGATGACACTGGCAAACTTTTTGAAGGTTAATCCGCCTAAGTTCAAGGAAACTTCTAGCCCGACTGAGGCTGATACATGGTTTCAGGCTATAGAGCGAGCACTGCAAGCACAAGTGGTGCCTGAAGGACAGCGTGTTGAGTTTGCTACCTATATGCTCACCGGTGAAGCGTCGCATTAGTGGCAAGGTATCCGACGTCTTCTGCAGCAGGGTGATGACTATATTACCTGGAATGTCTTCCAAGAGGAGTTCTATAAGAAGTACTTTTCGACTTCTGCTAGGACGGCCAAGGAGCTTGAATTGTTACAGCTGAAGCAGGGTACCATGTCCATATCAGAGTATACTGACAAGTTTGAGGAGCTGTTCAGGTTCTCTAGTATGTGCCAAGGGACTCCGATGGAATATGAGGAATGGAAGTGTGTTAAGTATGAAGGAGGACTCCGGAGTGATATCTTTAGTTCAGTAGGACCAATGGAGATCAGGACTTTCTCCGAATTGGTGAACAAGTGTAGGGTTGCTGAAGAGTGTGTGAAAAAGGCAACCGCTGAGAAATGGAGTCACAAAGGATCATTCCCACAGAACCGAAGGAAGAGCTTTGCACCTAGGGGTCCGTCTTTCAAGAAGAGAAGCTCTTTCAAGAGGCCCAACAACAACAACTCCCAAGGAAAGAAGTTTGGGAAGCAGCCTCAAAATGATCAAGCTTGTACTAGATGTGGGAGTCACCATCCGGGAGCACCATGCAAGGCCGGATGGGGTTTGTGCTACAATTGTGGAAAGGCGGGACATAAAGCCGCCAGTTGTCCAGAGAAGCAGAAACAAGGTGATGGGAAGGCACAACAGACTGGTCGGGTGTTCACCACCTCAGCTATAGGTGCCGAGGGATCTGAGACACTTATTCGAGGTAACTGTGAAATGGTTGGTCAAACTTTAAATGCTTTATTTGATTCAGGAGCATCACATTCATTCATTGCATTTGACAAAGCCCATGAGTTAGGATTGAAGATCGTAACCATAGGTTATGATCTAAGAGTGTATAATGCTACCCATGAAGCCATGGTGACTAGGCTAGGATGCCTAGAAGTTTCCTTTAGGTTCAAGCAGTGTGATTTTGTTCATAATTTAGTCTGCTTGCTGATGATCGGTCTTGATCTTATCTTGGGATTGGACTGGTTATCTAAGAACCATGTTCTGCTTGATTGTTCTACAAAGTCGGTGTACTTTATGCCGGAGGATACAGAAGGGCCGGTCGTGGTGAATAATTATTACTTGAATTCGATGATGGTGAACTATTCTGGAATCGAATGTCAGGGTATCCTGTTGTTAACCGCGGGTGTTTCGGGTGATGATCAAAGGTTGGAACAGATTCCGGTTGTGTGTGAGTTTTCGGAAGTGTTTCACGATGATATTGATGAGTTTCCACCTAAATGAGAGGTCAAGTTTGCTATTGAATTGGTGCCCAGGGCGGGACCAATCTCAAGCGCTCCTTATAGGATGTCATCGTTAGAGATGGATGAGCTAAAGTCTCAGTTAGAGGATTTGTTGGGTAAGAATTTTATACGACCAAGTGTCTCTCCGTGGGGTGCGCCAGTGCTACTAGTAAAGAAGAAAGATGGGAGTATGCGACTCTGTGTGGATTACAGGCAGCTGAATAAGGTTACAATAAAGAATAAGTACCCATTGCCGAGAATTGATGATCTCATGGATCAGTTACAAGGAGCTGGAGTTTTCTCCAAGATCGATTTGTGATCCGGTTATCACCAGATAAGGGTGAGGGGTGAGGATATCCGTAAGACCGCTTTTAGGACTCGTTATGGTCATTACGAGTACATTGTGGTGTCTTTTGGAGTGACGAACGCCCCTGCAGTGTTTATGGATTACATGAATAGAGTTTTCCGTCCGTTTCTGGATAAATTCGTTGTTGTCTTCATTGATGACATACTGATTTTTTCCAAGACTGAAGAAGAGCATGCGGAACACCTGAGGACCGTGTTGCAGATTCTAAAGGAGAAGAAACTCTATGCAAAACTGTCTAAATGTGAGTTTTGGAAGAGTGAGGTGAAGTTTTTGGGCCACGTGGTGAGTAAGAAGGGAATAACCGTAGATCTAACTAAGGTGGAGGTTGTGTTGGATTGGAAGCAACCAACCACCGTAACAGAGATAAGGAGTTTTCTGGGTTTAACTGGCTATTATCGAAGGTTTATCAAGGGCTTTTCACAGATAGCTTTGCCAATGACAAAGTTAACCCGCAAAGACACTCCGTTTGTTTGGACTCCTGAGTGTGAGGAGAGCTTTCAGACATTGAAGAAAAAGTTGACCACTGCACCTGTGTTAGTGTTACCTGAGCCAAACGAGCCATTTGAGGTGTACTGTGATGCCTCATTGAAGGGTCTAGGGTGCGTGCTGATGCAACATCATAATGTGGTGGCGTATGTCTCACGACAGTTGAGACCTCATGAAGTTAGTTACCCTACGCATGATTTGGAACTCGCTGCGGTTGTGTTTGCCTTGAAGGTGTGGAGGCATTACCTCTATGGGGTTAAGTTCCAAGTTTTCTCTGACCATAAGAGCTTGAAGTACCTCTTTGATCAGAAAAAACTTAATATGAGGCAGAGAAGGTGGATGAAATTATTGAAAGACTACGACTTTGAGTTGAATTACCATCCGGGAAAGGCGAACGTAGTAGCGGATGCGTTAAGTCGGAAGTCATTATATGCGGCTTGGATGATGCTTCAAGAGGAGAAGTTGCTCAAGGGATTCGAGAGTCTAAAAATTGGTGCTCGAGAAGTATCCGGAATCTTATGTTTGAGCCGATTAGAAATCTCAAGTGACTTTAAGTCTGAACTCCTAAAGGCTCATCAAAATGATGAAGTGTTATGGAAGGTGTTACCGGCTATTGAGCAAGGAAAACAGTGGAGAGTGTCGGAAGAAAAAGATGGGTTATGGAGATTCAAGGGTAGGATTATTGTGCCGGATGTTGGCGCCTTGAGGCATGATATCTTAAAAGAGGCACACAAAAGTGGATTCTCCATTCACCCGGGAAGTACTAAGATGTACCATGATTTAAAGACGATGTTTTGGTGGCCGGGTATGAAGAATGATGTGGCGGAATATGTTTCAAAGTGCTTAACTTGTCAAAAGGTAAAGATTGAACATCAAAGACCTTCCGGGATGTTGCAACCTTTAGAGATTCCACAATGGAAGTGGGAAAGTAATGCAATGGACTTTGTGTCGGGATTGCCAAGGACTAGGGCTGGTTTTGATGCTATTTTGGTGATTGTGGACCGACTGACGAAGTCAGCTCACTTTTTACCCATTCGGATGACTTACACCCTTGAGGAGCTAGCACGGTTATACATAAAGGAAATTGTGAACCTTCATGGTGTACCTGCTACTATAATCTCTTATAGAGATCCTCGTTTCACTTCAAGGTTTTGGGGTGCATTTCAGAAAGCTTTTGGAACCCGATTAAGCTTGAGCACGGCTTACCATCCTCAAACAGATGGTCAATCCGAGAGGACGATCCAAACACCAGAGGATATGTTGAGAGTTTGTGTTTTGGACCAACCGATGAGTTGGGATCGGTATATGCCATTAGTGGAGTTTGCATACAATAATAGTTATCATGCGAGCATCGGAATGGCTCCGTATGAGGCCTTGTATGGGAGAAAATGTCAATCTCCGCTATGTCGGTATGAAGCTGGAGAGAAAAGCTTGTTGGGGCCGAAAATGATAGCTGAGACCACTGAACAAGTCAAGAAAATCCGAGATAGGATGCTTACGGTGCAGAGTCGTCAAAAGAGTTATGCCGATCAGAGGCAAAAGCCTTTAGAATTTGAGGAAGGAGACCATGTTTTCCTTAAGGTTACTCCGACCACGGGAGTAGGTAGGGCGATTAAAGCAAAGAAGTTGAATCCTCGATACATTTGTCCATTTCAGATCCTGGAGAGGATTGGACCGGTGGCGTATCGGATGGCTTTACCACCTCATCTTTCGAACCTGCACGACGTGTTTCACGTGTCGCAGCTTCGGAAGTACACTCCTGATGCTAGCCATGTGTTAGAACCTGAATCGGTTCAGTTAAGAGAAGATTTGACGCTTCTAGTGGCTCCAGTCAGAATTGATGATACTAGTATCAAATGATTGCGTGGAAAAGAGGTTTCGTTAGTCAAAGTAGCATGGAGTCGAGGCGGTGTTGAGGAACACACTTGGGAACTTGAGTCGGAGATGCGAACGGATTATCCGCACTTATTCTCAGGTAATTGCATTTGAATTTTGTGGGCAAAATTCCCAATTAGGTGGGTAGAATGTAAAACTCGGTTAATTAATGGCTAATTAACCCATAAATGAGAATTTATTCTAGAAAGCCCTAAATGTGATTTTTATGGCTAAATGTGATAGAGGAGATTGAGACGAGAATTTCGGTACCAATTTTATAGAATTCGGACCAAGATTGGAACGAACGGGCCAAACCGGGCCAATCGGACCCAAAGTGGGCCCTTGGCCTAACATAACTAAACCAAAACCCTAGTTTTCAGCACTCTCTCTCCTCACACAACACCAAAACACGCTGAAATTGGAGGCACAAGAGGGAAGAACACTCTCTCAAGTTCTCTCCCTTGGTTGATCTTCAAACTACCACAACTTTAGATCTAGAGCTCCGATTGCCGCACCGTTTGCGCCCACACGTTCACCGAGAAGAGCTCTACAAAACCCATACAATCATTCTTGAGGTAAGCCACGTTTTGCTCTTCGAATATTCAGCCTTGTTTTCGAGTTTTATGAGCAAAAATGTTGAGATTTTGGGCTTTTTGATGTTATAGGACCCAACTCTCTTGAAAGAGAAGGTTAATCTTGTCTCCTTGGACCTTGGGTGTGGTAAGATTCTCAACCCTAGTGTAATTGTGGTTCTATGATGTTTGGGTTTTGAGATATTGTGTATGGGTGTGATGATTGTGGCTTAGGTTGTGTATATGTGAATTTTGGAGCTTGATTGGTGATATTGAAAAGCTTGAAAAGGGTTTGGTGGTGAAAAATCTATTCTTGAAGGTGTTGAGGCCTTGAGAGCTTGTGGATAAGTGATTTGGAAGTGCTCCGGTTGAGCTTGGGAAATCGGCTAAGGAATGGTCTCGGATTCTCGTATCTAGTATGTAATGTGGTAGGAAATACTTAGGCTAGAGGCCCTAAGATAGGCATTGAATTGTTGATGTTGTTCAATGGTTAAAATATATGATGTGGTCAATGTGTGATATATGCATGTTGTGATATATGCTTGATGATTGGTTATGGTTGAATTGTGGATTGAACCATGTTGATGGTGAGTATGATATTGATTGTGTACAATGATGATTTATTGGAATTGGTGTTGCTGAAATTGGCATGAGGAAGAGTATGTGATATGTCAATGTGTTTGAGTTTGAGCCACTTGGGTGAAGTGGGTTAAAATAATGGGATAGTGATTTTGTAAATCGTGGTAATGTGTCAATGTGTGAGTTGAGGAGGCTTGATGTTGAATTTGATATATTTTGATTGATTTCAAAGAAAAGGGATGAAATTGGCATGTTTTGATTGATTTTGAAAAGAGTTGAAAATGACTTGTTTTGAAAATGGCACTTTGTGGTTTTGTATGAAAAACATGGTTTTTGGGCATACTTTGACGGGACATAACTTGGATTACGGATCTCTGTTTTGTGCCAAATCTGTTTAAAAATGAAATTGGATCCGGGATGTCCATGCCGCTCGAAGAACGGGTGAAAAATGATTTAAAATGAGGAAGTTATGTCCGTCAGAAGATTGGGGGTTGAATCTGTGAATTCTGCAGTTTTTAACTTAGAAAATTTTTAGCAGAATAACCCCCCGCGCGTAGGCGCACTTGGCGCGTACGCGCCGTTCTTCTCGAAAACGCAATCCACGCGTGCACGTGATGTGCGCGAGCGCGCCGAATGTGCTGCACCCAATGCCCAGCCATTTTCCAGAGAGTTATGCTAGAACTATGCTAGTTTTGTGCTTGGGGCACGAGAGTACCCACGCGTACGCGCAGCTGACGCGTGCGCATCGATTGGCTAATTTTCAATCCACGCGTTAGCGTGCATAACGCATACGCGTCGATGAGTTTTGTGGCCATCCACGCGTGCCAAAGTTGATTTTTGAGTTTTAAAAGCCAAATCTCATACTTCTAAGCTTCCGATCTCACCATTTATGTCTTAAATCATTATGATATGTCTAGCTATGAGAAAGAGGGCTAGTGAATGTGGTAACTTGCGAGTGAAGCAAGGGAAAAAGAATTATCAATGAGGATCAAAGATGATTATGTGAGAGGCGGAGGATGGTGGTGGAAGTGCTTGTTATGCCATGGGCCGAAGGGCCGTAATTGTTAATGAAACGGCTGGTTATGGATTTAACCGTGAGCCGGGTGGCTGGTTATGGATTTAACCGTGAGCCGGATGGCTGGATTATTTCCGTGTTACGGCGGAGCCATGATTATGGCTAAGTATAAATGCATATATGCTGTTGAATGAATTGTGAATGTTGCACTTCCACTATTGGAGATGAGAGTTTCCTTGGAAGGAAGCAGTGGCTAGCCACCACGTACTCCAGGTTGAGACTCGAAGCTCTTTTGACCCTATGTCGTAAGGGTGGCTGGGCACTGTGAAAGCCCCGGATGAGCTCGCCCCCGTAAATATTCACCAGTGAAGGTGATGGATATAGATCATGATTATGATCAAGTTTATGATGAGTATAACTCGAGTTGGGGATGCGCGACAGAGAGACAGTCCAATGGTTAGCTATCAGGACTTGTTGGGTTGGCGCTATAACCGACATATGATATCATCAGCCACTAGGGACAGGCATTCATCATATGCATACTATATGAATTATTTGAGATTGCCTATTTGACTGCATATTACTTGCTAATTGTCTAAATGCCTTATTTGTTCCTATTTGTATATTTCTTGTTTGATATAACTGTGTTTGCTACATTATACTCCTGCTGGTGGTTGGGAGGTGTGAAGGAATTGGAAAGGGAAGTATTAGTTAGACTGAAGAATCTTTAGTCAGTCGCCACATATGGTTTAGCTTGTTTATAAGCTTTGATATTATCTGGAGGAAATTCTAGGATTGCCTTTGGCTTTCCTCTATTATTATGTATTATATATGTGGAAGCTGTTACCATGCTGGGGACCTCTGGTTCTCACACATGCGGAATTTGTGGTTTTCAGATACAGGACGTGAGGTTTCGCGCTGAGGCCTACTGGAGACTTCTAGATTTGCAAAGATCCTTTGTTCTCGGGACTATGTTTTGGGTTATATGTTTTGCTTAGATACTTATATCTCCATTAAATAATACAAACTGTGATGACTCCTCTTATGGGAGATTTCGGAGAATAGGTTTCTGTATTTGTGTCCCTTTGGGTTTCCTTTGGGGTTTTCCTTATTTTATCATATGTATATATTGTTATGCTCAAACCGGTTATCTTCGCAGCCGGATTTTGAGTCTTGATATTCCTATTTTGACACTCCTTTGTATATATAATCTCGCGTTGGTTATCATTGTTCGTTAAGTTATCGATCGGAGTGTTGCGCTTTCGAGTTGCGATTTTTGTTTACCCTTTTTCTACAAAGGCTCCTAGTTATAATCAATCATTCATACTACTATACGTACTAAATTTTTATTTTAGAGGTCGTAATGCCTTGCCATCTCTGAATTATGACTTAAGCATAAGACTTTGTATGGTAGGGTGTTACATTATGGTATCAGAGCAGTTCGTTCCTGTAGAGCCTGAGGGACAGATTGACTATTCTTTTATGCATTCTCTGTATGTGTGTTATGTGCTATTAGTATATCTGCTTGATATAATTGGCATAAACATTCATGAGCATGCATTTGGGACTTTGAAGCACTAGACTTCCGATATTGAGACTGATCAACTTAATATCGATTGTTTGGTGTGTATAGGGACCAGATGGCGCCTCGTGGACGCGGTAGAGGCCGTGGAAGAGGTCGTACAAATGCTCGTGCGCCGGAGAATAACCCTAATGATCCGGTGAACTTTATGACGGCGTTGCAGAACATGGCTGCTGCTATGGAAGCCACTGCTGAGGCTCTTGGTCAATAGATGAACAACCATGGTAATGATGGAGGTGGAGTTCAGGGCCCGATGACACTGGCAAACTTTTTGAAGGTTAATCCGCCTAAGTTCAAGGGAACTACTAGCCCGACTGAGGCTGATACATGGTTCCAGGCTATAGAGCGAGCACTGCAAGCACAAGTGGTGCCTGAAGGACAGCGTGTCGAGTTTGCTACCTATATGCTTACCGGTGAAGCGTCGCATTGGTGGCAAGGTATCCGACGTCTTCTGCAACAGGGTGATGACTATATTACCTGGAATGTCTTCCAAGAGGTGTTCTATAAGAAGTACTTTCCAACTTCTGCTAGGACAGCCAAGGAGCTTGAATTGTTACAGCTGAAGCAGGGTACCATGTCCATATCAGAGTATACTGACAAGTTTGAGGAGCTGTTCAGGTTCTCTCGTATGTGCCAAGGGACTCCGGTGGAATATGAGGAATGGAAGTGTGTTAAGTATGAAGGAGGACTTCGGAGTGATATCTTCAGTTCAGTAGGACCAATGGAGATCAGAACTTTCTCCGAATTGGTGAACAAGTGTAGGGTTGCTGAAGAGTGTGTGAAAAGGGCAACCGCTGAGAAAGGGAGTCACAAAGGATCATTCCCACAGAACCGAGGGAAGAGCTTTGCACCTAGGGGTCCGTCTTTCAAGAGGGGAAGCTCTTTCAGGAGGCCCAACAACAATAACTCCCAAGGAAAGAAGTTTGGGAAGCAGCCTCAAAATGATCAAGCTTGTACTAGATGTGGGAGTCACCATCCGGGAGCACCATGCAAGGCCAGATGGGGTTTGTGCTACAATTGTGGAAAGGCGGGGCATAAAGCCGCCAGTTGTCTGGAGAAGCAAAAACCAGGTGCTGGGAAGGCACGACAGACTGGTCGGGTGTTCACCACCTCAGCTATAGGTGCCGAGGGATCTGAGACACTTATTCGAGGTAACTGTGAAATGGCTGGTCAAACTTTAAATGCTTTATTTGATTCGGGAGCATCACATTCATTCATTGCATTTGAGAAAGCCCATGAGTTAGGATTGAAGATCGTAACCTTAGGTTTTGATCTAAGAGTGTATAATGCTACCCATGAAGCCATGGTGACTAGGCTAGGATGCCCGAAAGTTTCCTTTAGGTTCAAGCAGCATGATTTTGTTCATAATTTAGTCTGTTTGCCGATGATCGGTCTTGATCTTATCTTGGGATTGGACTGGTTATCTAAGAACCATGTTCTGCTTGATTGTTCTACAAAGTCGGTGTACTTTATGCCGGAGGATACAGAAGGGCCGGTCGTGGTGAATAATTATTACTTGAATTCGATGATGGTGAACTATTCTGGAATCGAATGTCAGGGTATCCTGTTGTTAACCGCGTGTGTTTCGGGTGATGATCAAAGGTTGGAACAGATTCCGGTTGTGTGTGAGTTTCCGGAAGTGTTTCGTGATGATATTGATGAGTTTTCACCTAACCGAGAGGTCGAGTTTGCTATTGAATTGGTGCCCGGGGCGGGACCAATATCAAGCGCTCTTTATAGGATGTCACCGTTAGAGATGGACGAGCTAAAGTCTCAGTTAGAGGATTTGTTGGGTAAGAATTTTATACGACCAAGTGTCTCTCCGTGGGGTGCGCCAGTGCTACTAGTAAAGAAGAAAGATGGGAGTATGCGGCTCTGTGTGGATTACAGGCAGCTGAATAAGGTTACAATAAAGAATAAGTACCCATTGCCGAGAATTGATGATCTCATGGATCAGTTACAAGGAGCTGGAGTTTTCTCCAAGATCGATTTGCGATCCAGTTATCACCAAATAAGGGTGAGGGGTGAGGATATCCCTAAGACCGCTTTTAGGACTCGTTATGGTCATTACGAGTACACTGTGATGTCTTTTGGATTGGCGAATGCCCCTGCAGTGTTTATGGATTACATGAATAGAGTTTTCCGTCCGTTTATGGATAAATTCGTTGTTGTCTTCATTGATGACATACTGATTTTTTCCAAGACTGAAGAAGAGCATGCGGAACACTTGAGGACCGTGTTTCAGATTCTAAAGGAGAAGAAACTCTATGCAAAACTGTCTAAATGTGAGTTTTGGAAGAGTGAGGTGAAGTTTTTGGGCCACGTGGTGAGTAAGAAGGGAATAGCCGTAGATCCAACTAAGGTGGAGGCTGTGATGGATTGGAAGCAACCAACCACCATAACAGAGATAAGGAGTTTTCTGGGTTTAGCTGGCTATTACCGAAGGTTTATCAAGGGCTTTTCACAGATAGCTTTGCCAATGACAAAGTTAACCCGCAAAGACACTCCGTTTGTTTGGACTCCTGAGTGCGAGGAGAGCTTTTAGACATTGAAGAAAAAATTGACCACTGCACCTGTGTTAGTGTTACCTGAGCCGAACGAGCCATTTGAGGTGTATTGTGATGCCTCATTGAAGGGTCTAGGGTGCGTGCTGATGCAGCATCATAATGTGGTGGCGTATGCCTCACGACAGTTGAGACCTCATGAAGTTAGTTACCCTACGCATGATTTGGAACTCGCTGCGGTTGTGTTTGCCTTGAAGGTGTGGAGGCATTACCTCTATGGGGTTAAGTTCCAAGTTTTCTCTGACCATAAGAGCTTGAAGTACCTCTTTGATCAGAAAGAACTTAATATGAGGCAGAGAAGGTGGATGGAATTATTGAAAGACTACGACTTTGAGTTGAATTACCATCCGGGAAAGGCGAACGTAGTAGCGGATGCGTTAAGTCGGAAGTCATTATATGCGGCTTGGATGATGCTTCAAGAGGAGAAGTTGCTCAAGGGATTCGAGAGTCTAAAAATTGGTGCTCGAGAAGTATCCGGAATCTTATGTTTGAGCCGATTAGAAATCTCAAGTGACTTTAAGTCTGAACTCCTAAAGGCTCAACAAAATGATGAAGTGTTATGGAAGGTGTTACCGGCTATTGAGCAAGGAAAACAGTGGAGAGTGTCGGAAGAAAAAGATGGGTTATGGAGATTCAAGGGTAGGATTATTGTGCCGGATGTTGGCGCCTTGAGGCATGATATCTTAAAAGAGGCACACAAAAGTGGATTCTCCATTCACCCGGGAAGTACTAAGATGTACCATAATTTAAAGGCGATGTTTTGGTGGCCGGGTATGAAGAATGATGTGGCGGAATATGATTCAAAGTGCTTAACTTATCAAAAGGTAAAGATTGAACATCAAAGACCTTCCGGGATGTTGCAACCTTTAGAGATTCCACAATGGAAGTGGGAAAGTATTGCAATGGACTTTGTGTTGGGATTGCCAAGGACTAGGGCTGGTTTTGATGCTATTTGAGTGATTGTGGACCGACTGACGAAGTCAGCTCACTTTTTACCCATTCGGATGACTTACACCCTTGAGGAGCTAGCACGGTTATACATAAAGGAAATTGTGAGACTTCATGGTGTACCTGCTACTATAATCTCTTATAGAGATCCTCGTTTCACTTCAAGGTTTTGGGGTGCATTTCAGAAAGCTTTTGGAACCCGATTAAGCTTGAGCACGGCTTACCATCCTCAAACAGATGGTCAATCTGAGAGGACGATCCAAACACTAGAGGATATGTTGAGAGCTTGTGTTTTGGACCAACCGGCGAGTTGGGATCGGTATATGCCATTAGTGGAGTTTGCATGCAATAATAGTTATCATGCGAGCATCGGAATGGCTCCGTATGAGGCCTTGTATGGGAGGAAATGTCAATCTCCGCTATGTCAGTATGAAGCTGGAGAGAAAAGCTTGTTGGGGCCGAAAATGATAGCTGAGACCACTGAACAAGTCAAGAAAATCCGAGATAGGATGCTTACGGCGCAGAGTCGTCAAAAGAGTTACGCCGATCAGAGGCAAAAGCCCTTAGAATTTGAGGAAGGAGACCATGTTTTCCTTAAGGTTACTCCGACCACGGGAGTAGGTAGGGCGATTAAAGCAAAGAAGTTGAATCCTCGATACATTGGTCCATTTCAGATCCTGGAGAGGATTGGACCGGTAGCATATCGGATGGCTCTACCACCTCATCTTTCGAACCTGCACGATGTGTTTCACATGTCGCAGCTTCGGAAGTACACTCCTGATGCTAGCCATGTGTTAGAACCTGAATCGGTTTAGTTAAGAGAAGATTTGACGCTTCCAGTGGCTCTAGTCAGAATTGATAATACTAGTATCAAACGATTGCGTGGAAAGGAGGTTTCGTTAGTCAAAGTAGCATGGAGTCGAGGCGGTGTTGAGGAACACACTTGGGAACTTGAGTCGGAGATGCGAACGGATTATCCGCACTTATTCTCAGGTAATTGCATTTGAATTTTGTAGGCAAAATTCCCAATTAGGTGGGTAGAATGTAAAACCCGGTTAATTAATGGCTAATTAACCCATAAATGAGAATTTATTCTAGAAAGCCCTAAATGTGATTTTTATGGCTAAATGTGATAGAGGAGATTGAGACGAGAATTTTGGTACCAATTTTATAGAATTTGGACTAAGATTGGACCGAACGGGCCAAACCGGGCCAATCGGACCCAAAGTGGGCCCTTGGCACAACATAACTAAACTAAAACCCTAGTTTTCAGCACTCTCTCTCCTCACACAACACCAAAACACGCTGAAATTGGAGGGACAAGAGGGAAGAACACTCTCTCAAGTTCTCTCCCTTGGTTGATCTTCAAACCACCATAACTTTTGATCTAGAGCTCCGATTGTCACACCGTTTGCAGCTACACGTTCACCGCGGAGAGCTCTACAAAACCCATACAATCAATCTTGAGGTAAGCCACGTTTTGCTCTTCGAATTTCCAGCCTTGTTTTCGAGTTTTATGAGCAAAAATATTGAGATTTTGGGCTCTTTGATGTTATAGGACCCAAGTCTCTTGAAGGAGAAGGTTAATCTTGTCTCCTTGTACCTTGAGTGTGGTAAGATTCTCAACCCTAGTGTAATTGTGGTTCTATGATGTTTGGGTTTTGAGATGTTGTGTATGAGTGTCATGATTGTGGCTTAGGTTGTGTATATGTGAATTTTGGAGCTTGATTGGTGATATTGAAAAGCTTGAAAAGGGTTTCGTGGTGAAAAATCTGTTCTTGAAGGTGTTGAGGCCTTGAGAGCTTGTGGATAAGTGATTTGGAAGTGCTCCGGTTGAGCTTGGGAAATCGGCTAAGGTATGGTCTCGGTTTCTCGTATCTAATATGTAACGTGGTAGGAAATACTTAGGCTAGAGGCCCTAAGATAGGCATTGAATTGTTGATGTTGTTGAATGGTTGAAATATATGATGTGGTCATATATGTGATGATGATTATTGATGCCTTGATGGTATGATGTATGAGAAATATGCATGTTGTGATATATGCTTGATGATTTGTTATGGTTGAATTGTGGATTGAACCATGTTGATGGTGAGTATGATATTGATTGTGTACAATGATGATTTATTGGAATTGGTGTTGCTGAAAATTGGCATGAGGAAGAGTATGTGATATGTCAATGTGTTTGAGTTTGAGCCACTTGGGTGAAGTGGGTTAAAATAATGGGATAGTGATTTTGTAAATCGTGGTAATGTGTCAATGTGTGAGTTGAGGAGGCTTGATGTTGAATTTGATATATTTTGATTGATTTCAAAGAAAAGGGATGAAATTGGCATGTTTTGATTGATTTTGAAAAGAGTTGAAAATGACTTGTTTTGAAAATGGCACCTTGTGGTTTTGTATGAAAAATATGGTTTTTGGGCATACTTTGACGGGACATAACTTGGACTATGGATCTCTGTTTTGTGCCAAATCTATTTAGAAATAAAATTGGATCCGGGATGTCCATGCCGCTCGAAGAACGGGTGAAAAACGATTTAAAATGAGGAAGTTATGTCCGTCGGAAGATTTGGGGTTGAATCTGTGAATTCTGCAGTTTTTAACTTAGAAAATTTTTAGCAGAAGTGCGCGTACGCGCCGTTCTTCTCGAAAACACAATCCACTCGTGCACGTGATGTGCACGGGCATGCCGAATGTGCTCCATCCAATGCCCAGCCATTTTCCAGAGAGTTATGCCAAAACTGTGCCAGTTTTGTGCCTGGGGCACGAGAGTTCCCACGCGTACGCGCGGCTGACGCGTGCGCGTCGATTGGCTAATTTTCAATCCACGCGTTAGCGTGCATGACGCATACGCGTCGATGAGTTTTGTGGCCATCCACGCGTGCACGTGGAGTGCGCATACGCGTGGCCCTGTTTTCATCCCAAAGTTGATTTTTGAGTTTTAAAAGCCAAATCTCATACTTCTAAGCTTCCGATCTCACCATTTATGTCTTAAATCATTATGATATGTCTAGCTATGAGAAGGAGGGCTAGTGAATGTGGTAACTTGCGAGTGAAGCAAGGGAAAAATGAATGATCAATGAGGATCAAAGATGATTATGTGAGAGGCGGAGGATGGTGGTGGAAGTGCTTGTTATGTCATGGGCCAAAGGGCCGTAATTGTTAATGAAACGGTTGGTTATGGATTTAACCGTGAGCCGGGTGGCTGGTTATGGATTTAACCGTGAGCCGGATGGCTGGATTATTGCCGTGTTACGGCGGAGCCATGATTATGGCTAAGTATAAATGCATATATGCTGTTGAATGAATTGTGAATGTTGCACTTCCACTATTGGAGATGAGAGTTTCCCTGGAAGGAAGCAATGGCTAGCCACCACGTGCTCCAGGTTGAGACTCGAAGCTCTTTTGACCCTATGTCGTAAGGGTGGCCGGGCACTGTGAAAGACCCGGATGAGTTCGCCCCCGTAAATATTCACCAGTGAAGGTGATGGATATAGATCATGATTATGATCAAGTTTATGATGAGTATAACTCGAGTTGGGGATGCATGACAGAGGGACAGTCCAATGGTTAGCTACCAGGACTTGTCGGGTTGGTTCTATAACCGACAGATGATATCATCAGCCACTAGGGACAGGCATTCATCATATGCATACTATATGAATTGTTTGAGATTGCCTATTTGACTGCATATTACTTACTAATTGTCTAAATGCCTTATTTGTTCCTATTTGTATATTTCTTGTTTGATATAACTGTGTTTGCTACATTATACTCCTGTTGGTGGTTGGGAGGTGTGAAGGAATTGGAAAGGGAAGTATTAGTTAGACTGAAGAATCTTTAGTCAGTCGCCACATATGGTTTAGCTTGTTTATAAGCTTTGATATTATCTGGAGGAAATTCTAGGATTGCCTTTGGCTTTCCTCTATTATTATGTATTATATATGTCGAAGCTGTTACCATGCTGGGGACCTCTGGTTCTCACCCATGCGGAATTTGTGGTTTTCAGATACAGGACGTGAGGTTTCTCGCTGAGGCCTGCTGGAGACTTCTAGATTGGCGAAGATCCTTTGTTCTCGGGACTATGTTTTGGGTTATATGTTTTGCTTAGATACTTATATCTCCATTAAATAATACAAACTGTGATGACTCCTCTTATGGGAGATTTCGGAGAATAGGTTTCTGTATTTGTGTCCCTTTGGGTTTCTTTTGGGGTTTTCCTTATTTTATCATATGTATATATTGTTATGCTCAAACCGGTTATCTTCGCAGCTGGATTTTGAGTCTTGATATTCCTATTTTTGACACTCCTTTGTATATATATAATCTCGCGTTGGTTATCCTTGTTCGTTACGTTATCGATCGGAATGTTGCGCTTTCGAGTTGCGATTTTTGTTTACCCGTTTTTCTACAAAGGCTCCTAGTTATAATCAATCATTCATACTACTATACGTACTAAATTTTTATTTTAGAGGTCGTAATGCCTTGCCGTCTCTGAATTATGACTTAAGCAGAAGACTCTATATGGTAGGGTGTTACATCTGGCACTTGGTTGCGGCTTTCTGAAAAGCGTCCAATACTTCTGGAGCAGGTGGGAGATCTAAGGCTTGCTGTATGGCTTCTTCTGTAATGGGGACTTGCTTCTGGCATAAATAGACGGACTGCAGAGTCGGCAGGTGGAAGTTGGAGTAGAACTCAACAACCCAAGAAAGATTAACCTGTCGTGGCTATCTCTGTAAAAATCCCCAATGTCTTTGTGCAATTTGTGGCTCAACAAATTCAGCGATACGAGGCAGAAGGATAAGAAGGTGTTCATTGTTGTAATTTCGAGCTGCCAGAATAGGAAACATCTGCTCACAGTAGCGATTTAGGAATCGTGCAGTGTCCTTTGCTGGGAAGGCTCGTTCCTTTTCATCAACCTTGATAATCCTTTTAATTCTCTTTGTTGAGGGCTTGACTGCAGTTGAAGAAGGTTCTGCCGCTAATGCTCTCTTCGTTCCTTTCCTTGCTGTGGGTTTAGGGGTAGCTTTCTCTTTGCCTTTCTTGGTGGCCATTCTGAAAAAGGGAAGAGAAAGTAAGTTAGATCCAAAGAATTAAAGCAAGGAAGGAGATGGAGTGAGTAATAAACAGTGCACGGTGAAGATGAATGAAATAAACACATGGTCATGACAACATGTGAAAAGATCATTAAAAGAAATAGGATAGGTGCATAAAAAGGTAAGTAGATGCAAGATGATTATTGGCATGCCGGCAAGGGCATGAGTAGCATAGATCAAACATCACTTCGTAACAAACTAACATGTTTGTATTGGCAATTAAATTGAATTAATAAAATAGTAAAGGAAATTTGTGAAAAACATGCATTGAGTAGTAGAATAGGATAATATAGAAAAGTGCATGATGCCATATGGGCTTTTTCACAAACACATAGCATGCATGGTAAATAAGTCATAGAAAGTATTAAAGTAAACATGCAAGCAATCCTTTTATGAAAATAAGATATAATTGCCAAATAATTTGCAACAATCCACAAGCAAATAATGAGGAATAATGACTCAAATAAATTTTCTAGCACCATTTAAAAAGGAAAGAAGAAGAAAGAAAATATGGATAATGAAAAGAAAAATAAAAGAAAAGAAAATAACATAGAAAATAAGAAGAATGATAGAAAAGGAAGAATGGAAGAAGAAAATAAAACCTTATTAATGGAGGTGAGAGAGAGAGAGTGAAAGGTGAGATAGAAGGGAGAAAGGAGAAGGAAGAAATAAGGAGGGAAAAGAAAAATTAGGATTTGGAGGAGAGAAAGATAAGATATTTTGGCAGTTTTGGTTGAGTTGTGCGGTGCAAGCGACGCGACCGCGCAGGACACGCGTTCGCGTGATTGCGCTGTAAGTTAGTTGGCACGATCGCGTCGGTCACGCGATCGCGTGACCCGTGTGATGCTTCTGGCGCGAGTAAAGCCTCGCGCCCGCACAACTCTCTGTTCAAATTGATATATTTGCCAAATTTGGGGTGACGCGATCGCGTGGGGCATGCGATCGCGTGAGTGGGCTTCAGAAGGGTGATACGGACGCGTCAGCGATGTGGTCGCGTGATAGGGATGGTGCGTCTAGCACCAATCCAGCACCACTCTCGCACAATATTTCCTTGTGCACCCCTTTTACGTCGAAAATCAGGGCACGCGGCCGCGTGGGAGGCCAGGAATCCATGTGATGCGGACGCGTCAGCGACGCAGTCGCGTGGGACAATTTGTGCCATTGGCACGCCTCCAGCCACGCACCAGCAAAACTCTCTGTTCGTTTTTATTTTCTCACTTCTTCTTGCGACGCGTGGCTCTCCTTTTTTTTATAATAGTGTGCAAACGCAGATGCATGAAGATACTGATAAAGAGAAGAGTTATTGACTAGGAAAAACTAAAGATAGAAAGAAAAGAACGATCATACCATGGTGGGTTGTCTCCCACCTAGCACTTTGCTTTAACGTCCGTAAGTTGGACGCTCCACTAGCTCAAACTTCTGCTATGTGGGGATCTTCCAAGAGGAAGATCTCAAGCTCTTTGTTTTTCTGCATCTTCTCTCCATGGTACAGCTTCAGACGTTGTCCATTAACTTTGATAAGTTCAGAGCTTGAAGGGTGGCTTAGGTGATAAACTCCGTATGGTTTGGCCTTCTCTACTCTGTATGGACCTTCCCATCTTGATCTCAACTTGCCTGGCATGAGCCTTAGTCGAGATTTGTAAAGGAGGACTAAATCCCCAGGTTGGAACTCTTTTCTCTTGATGTGCTGATCATGTACAGCCTTCATCTTCTCCTTGTATATTCTTGAGTTCTCATAAGCTTCTAGGCGAAGGCTCTCCAGTTCTTGCAGTTGTAACTTCCTTTCAGCTCCAGCTTGCTCAATTCCCATGTTGCACTCCTTGTCTGCCCAAAAGGCTCTGTGCTCTACTTCAATTGGGAGATGACAAGCTTTTCCATAAACTAAGCGGAAAGGACTCATCCCAATGGGTGTTTTATATGCTGTCCTGTATGCCCATAGTGCATCTTATAGCCTGGTGCTCCAGTCCTTTCTATGAGGTTTGACTATCTTCTGCAAGATACGCTTTATCTCTCTGTTTGACACCTCGGCTTGCCCATTGGTTTGAGGATGGTATGCTGTTGCAACCTTATGAATTATCCCATGCTTCTTCATTAACCCTGTTAGTCTCCTGTTACAAAAATGGGTGCCTTGATCGCTCACGATTGCTCGTGGTGATCCAAAGCGGCAAATATTATGGTTTCTCACAAAGGAAACAACAATGTTAGCATCATCAGTGCGGGTAGGAATTGCTTCCACCCATTTGGAAATGTAATCCACAGCTAACAATATATAGAAATGACCATTAGAATTTGGGAACGGACCCATGAAGTCAATGCCCCAAACATCAAAAATTTTACAAAAAAGCATAATTTGTTGAGGCATCTCATCCCTCTGGTGCGCGAAATTGTGATCACTACAACTTCACACAACTAACCAGCAAGTGCACTGGGTCGTCCAAGTAATACCTTACGTGAGTAAGGGTCGATCCCACGGAGATTGTTGGTATGAAGCAAGCTATGGTCACCTTGTAAATCTCAGTCAGGCAGACTCAAATGGATATGGTGATAAACGAAAATAACATAAAGATAAAGATAGAGATACTTATGTAATTCATTGGTAGGAACTTCAGATAAGCATATGAAGATGCCTTCCCTTCCGTCTCTCTGCTTTCCTACTGTCTTCATCCAATCCTTCTTACTCCTTTCCATGGCAAGCTTATGCAAGGGTTTCACCGTTGTCAGTGGCTACCTCCCATCCTCTCATTGGAAATGTTCAACGCACCCTGTCACGGCACGGCTATCCATCTGTCGGTTCTCAATCAGGCCGGAATAGAATCCAGTGATTCTTTTGCGTCTGTCACTAACGCCCCGCCCTCAGGAGTTTGAAGCACGTCACAGTCATTCAATCATTGAATCCTACTTAGAATACCACAGACAAGGTTAGACCTTCCGGATTCTCTTGAATTCCGCCATCAGTTCTCGCCTATACCACGAAGACTCTGATCTCACGGAATGGTTGGCTCGTTTGTCAGGCGAGCACTCGGTTGTCAGGCGATCAACCATGCATCGTGCAATCAGGAATCCAAGAGATATTCACTAAGCCTCATATGCTTGTAGAACAAGAGTGGTTGTCAGTCACCTTGTTCATGAGTGAGAATGATGATGAGTGTCACGGATCATCACATTCATCAAGTTGAAGAACAAGTGATATCTTGGACAAAGAACAAGCGGAATTGAATAGAAGAACAATAGTAATTGCATTAATACTCGAGGTACAGCAGAGCTCCACACCTTAATCTATGGTGTGTAGAAACTCCACCGTTGAAAATACATAAGCATAAGGTCTAGGCATGGCCGAATGGCCAGCCTCCCAATGATCTAAGATAGCATAAAACGAAGATAGCTACCAAAGTCTCTAGATACAATAGTAAAAGGTCCTACTTATAGATAACTAGTAGCCTAAGGTGTACAAAGATGAGTAAATGACATAAAAATCCACTTCCGGGCCCACTTGGTGTGTGCTTGGGCTGAGCAATGAAGCATTTTCGTGTAGAGACTCTCCTTGGAGTTAAACGCCAGCTTTTATGCCAGTTTGGGCGTTTAACTCCCATTTAGGTGCCAGTTCCGGCGTTTAACGCTGAAATTTCTTGAGGTGACTTTGAACGCCGGTTTGGGCCATCAAATCTTGGGCAAAGTATGGACTATCATATATTGCTGGAAAGCCCAGGATGTCTACTTTCCAACGCCGTTGAGAGCGCGCCAATTGGGCTTATGTAGCTCCAGAAAATCCACTTCGAGTGCAGGGAGGTCAGAATCCAACAGCATCTGCAGTCCTTTTGAGTCTCTGGATCAGATTTTTGCTCAGATCCCTCAATTTCAGCCAGAAAATACCTGAAATCACAGAAAAACACACAAACTCATAGTAAAGTCCAGAAAAGTGAATTTTAATTAAAAACTAATAAAAATATACTAAAAACTAACTAAAAGATACTAAAAACATACTAAAAACAATGCCAAAAAGCGTACAAATTATCCGCTCATCACAACACCAAACTTAAATTGTTGCTTGTCCCCAAGCAACTGAAAATCAAATAAGATAAAAAGAAGAGAATATGCAATGAACTCCAAAAACATCTATGAAGATCAGTATTAATTAGATGAGCGGGGCTTTTAGCTTTTTGCCTCTGAATAGTTTTGGCATCTCACTCTATCCTTTGAAATTCAGAATGATTGGCTTCTTTAGGAACTCAGAATCCAGATAGTGTTATTGATTCTCCTAGTTAAGTATGATGATTCTTGAACACAGCTACTTTATGAGTCTTGGCCGTGGCCCAAAGCACTCTGTCTTCCAGTATTACCACTGGATACATACATGCCACAGACACATAATTGGGTGAACCTTTTCAGATTGTGACTCAGCTTTGCTAAAGTCCCCAATTAGAGGTGTCCAGGGTTCTTAAGCACACTCTTATTGCCTTGGATCACAACTTTATTCTTTCTTTTTTTCTTTCTTTTTTTCTTTCTTTTTTTTTTTTTCTTCTTCTCTTTTTTTTTCGCTTGCTTTCTTTTTTTTTTTGTATTCACTGCTTTTTCTTGCTTCAAGAATCATTTTTATGATTTTTCAGATCCTCAGTAACATGTCTCCTTTTTCATCATTCTTTCAAGAGCCAACATTCATGAACCACAAATTCAAAAGACATATGCACTGTTTAAGCATACATTCAGAGAACAGAAGTAATGCCACCACATCAAAATAATTAAACTATTATAAAATTCAGAATTCATGCAATTCTTTCCTTTTCAATTAAGCACGTTTTTATTCAAGAAAGGTGATGGATTCATAGGACATTCATAACTTTAAGGCATAGACACTAAGACACTAATGATCATAAGACACAAACATAGACAAACATAAGCACTAAAATTCGAAAAACAGAAGAATAAAGAACAAGGAAATTAAAGAACGGGTCCACCTTAGTGATGGCGGCTCTTTCTTCCTCTTGAAGATCCTATGGAGTGCTTGAGCTCCTCAATGTCTCTTCCTTGTCTTTGTTGCTCCTCTCTCATGATTCTTTGATCTTCTCTAATTTCATGGAGGAGAATGGAGTGTTCTTGGTGCTCCACCCTTAGTTGTCCCATGTTGGAACTTAGTTCTTCTAGGGAGGTGTTTACTTGCTCCCAATAGTCTTGTGGAGGAAAGTGCATCCCTTGAGGCATCTCAGGGATCTCTTGATGAGAAGGGTCTCTTGTGTACTCCATCCTTTTCTTGGTGATGGGCTTGTCCTCATCAATGGGGGTATCTCCTTCTATGTCAACTCCAACTGAATAACAGAGGTGACAAATGAGATGAGGAAAGGCTAGCCTTGCCAAGGTGGAAGGCTTGTCCGCCACTTTATAGAGTTCTTGGGCTATAACCTCATGAACTTCCACTTCTTCTCCAATCATGATGCTATGAATCATGATGGCTCGGTCTAGAGTAACTTCGGACCGGTTGCTAGTGGGAATGATTGAGCGTTGAATGAACTCTAACCATCCTCTAGCCATGGGCTTGAGGTCATGCCTTCTCAATTGAACCGGCTTGCCTCTTGAATCTCTCTTCCATTGTGCGCCCTCTTCACATATAACTGTGAGGACTTGGTCCAACCTTTGATCAAAGTTGACCCTTCTTGTGTAAGGATGTTCATCTCCTTGCATCATAGGCAAGTTGAACACCAACCTTACACTTTCCGGACTAAAATCCAAGTATTTCCCCCGAACCATAGTAAGATAATTCTTTGGATCCGGGTTCATACTTTGATCATGGTTCTTTGTGATCCATGCATTGGCATAGAACTCTTGAACCATCAAGATTCCGACTTGTTGAATGGGGTTGGTAAGTACTTCCCAACCTCTTCTTCGGATCTCATGGCGGATCTCCGGATATTCACCCTTTTTAGTGAAAAGGGGACCTCGGGGATCACCTTCTTCAAGGCCACAACTTCATAGAAGTGGTCTTGATGCACCCTTGAGATGAATCTATCCATCTCCCATGACTCGAAGGTGGAAGCTTTTGCCTTCCCTTTCCTCTTCTAGAGGTTTCTCCGGCCTTGGATGCCATAAATGGTTATGGAAAACGAAAAAGCAACGCTTTTACCACACCAAACTTAAAAGGTTTGCTCGTCCTCGAGCAAAAGAAGAAAGAAGAGAGTAGAAGAAGAAGAAATGAGGGAGAAGGGAATGGCTTAGTGTATTCGGCCAAAGAAGGGGAGAAGTGGTGTTTAGGTTGTGTGAAAATGAAGAAGTGAAGAAGGGTATTTATAGGAGAGAGGGGAGATGGAGTTCAGCCATGTATGGGTGGGTTTGGGAGGGAAAGTGGTTTGAATTTGAAGGGTGAGGTTGGTGGGGATTTATGAAGGATGGATGTGAGTGGTGAAGAGAAAGATGGGATTTGATAGGTGAGGGGTTTTTGGGGAAGAGGTATTGAGGTGATTGGTGAATGGGGGAAGAAGAGAGAGGGTGGTGGTGGGGTAGGTGGGGGTCCTGTGGGGTCCACAGATCCTGTGGTGTCAAGGAAAAGTCATCCCTGCACCAAAAGTTGCTCAAAATCACGTTTTGAGCTATTTCTGGTGTTAAACGCCGGGCTGATGCCCATTCCTGGCGTTTAACGCCAGGTTCTTGCCCTTTTCTGGCATTTAACGCCAGTCTGGTGCCCCTTTCTGGCGTTAAACGCCCAGAATGGTGCCAGACTGGGCGTTAAACGCCCAACTGCTAGGCTTACTGGCGTTTGAACGCCAGCAACATCTTCCTCCAGGGTGTGCTGTTTTTCTTCCTATTTTTCATTTTGTTTTTGCTTTTTTCATTGATTTTGTAACTTCTTATGATCATCAACCTACAAAAAACCTAAAATAACAAAAGAAAATATAAAATATAATCATTGGGTTGCCTCCCAACAAGCGCTTCTTTAATGTCAGTAGCTTGACAGATGGCTCTCATTGAGCCTCACAGATACTCAGAGCAATGTGGGAACCTCCCAACACCAAACTTAGAGTTTGAATGTGGGGGTTCAACACCAAACTTAGAGTTTGGTTGTGGCCTCCCAACACCAAACTTAGAGTTTGACTTTGGGGGCTCTATTTGTCTCTGATTTGAGGGAAGCTCTTCAAGCTTCATCTCCATGGTGACAGAGGGATATCCTTGAGCCTTAAACACAAAGGATTCTTCATTCACTTGAATGATTAGTTCACCTCTATCAACATCAATCACAGCCTTTGCTGTGGCTAGGAAGGGTCTGCCAAGGATGATGGATTCATCCATGCACTTCCCAGTCTCTAGGACTATGAAATCAGTAGGGATGTAATGGTCTTCAACTTTTACCAAAACGTTCTCTACAAGTCCATGAGCTTGTTTTCTTGAGTTGTCTGCCATCTCCAATGAGATTCTTGCAGCTTGTACCTCAAAGATCCCTAGCTTCTCCATTACAGAGAGAGGCATGAGGTTCACTCTTGACCCTAAGTCACACAGGGCTTTCTTGAAGGTCATGGTGCCTATGGTACAAGGTATTGAAAACTTCCCAGGATCTTGTCTCTTTTGAGGTAATTTCTGCCTAGACAAGTCATCCAGTTCTTTGGTGAGCAAGGGAGGTTCATCTTCCCAAGTCTCATTCCCAAATAACTTGTTATTTAGCTTCATGATTGCTCCAAGATATTTAGCAACTTGCTCTTCAGTGACATACTCATCCTCTTCAGAGGAAGAATACTCATCAGAGCTCATGAAAGGCAGAAGTAAGTCCAATGGAATCTCTATGGTCTCATTTTGAGCCTCAGATTCCCATGGTTCCTCATTGGGGAACTCAGAGGAGGTTGGTGCACGCCCATTGAGGTCTTCCTCAGTGGCGTCCACCTCCTCTCTTTCCTCTCCATATTCGGCCATGGTTATGGCTTTGCACTCTCCTTTTGGATTTTCTTCTGTATTACTTGGGAGAGTACTAGGAGGGAGTTCAGTAATTTTCTTGCTCAGCTGTCCCACTTGTCCTTCCAAATTTCTGATGGAGGACCTTGTTTCATTCATGAAACTTTGAGTGGTTTTGAATAGATCAGAGACCATTGTTGCTAAGTCAGAGGTATTCTGCTTAGAACTCTCTGTCTGTTGCTGAAAAGATGATGGAAAAGGCTTGTTATTGCCAAGCCTGTTTCTTCCACCATTATTGTTATTGAAACCTTATTGAGGTCTCTCTTGATTCTTCCATGAGAAATTTGGGTGATTTCTCCATGAAGAATTATAGGTGTTTCCATAGGGTTCTCCTAGGTAATTCACCTCTTCCATTGAAGGGTTCTCAGGATCATAAGCTTCTTCCTCAGATGAAGCTTCCTTAGTACTGCCAGGTGCATTTTGCATTCCAGACAGCCTTTGAGAAATCAAATTGACTTGTTGAGTCAATATCTTGTTCTGAGCCAGTATGGCATTCAGAGTGTCAATCTCAAGAACTCCTTTCTTCTGACTAGTCCCATTGTTCACAGGATTTCTTTCAGAAGTGTACATGAATTGGTTATTTGCAACCATTTCAATTAGCTCTTGAGCCTCTGTAGGCGTCTTCTTCAAATGAAGAGATCCTCCAGAAGAGCTATCCAAAGACATCTTGGATAGTTCAGAGAGACCATCATAGAAGATACCTATGATGCTCCATTCAGAAAGCATGTCTGAGGGACATCTTCTGATTAATTGTTTGTATCTTTCCCAAGCTTCATAGAGGGATTCTCCATCCTTCTATCTGAAGGTTTGGACTTCCACTCTAAGCTTACTCCATTTTTGAGGTGGAAAGAACTTTGCCAAGAAGGCATTGACTAGCTTTTCCCAAGAGTCCAGGCTATCTTTAGGTTGTGAGTCCAACCATATTCTAGCTCTGTCTCTTACAGCAAAAGGGAATAGCATCAGTCTGTAGACCTCAGGGGCAACCCCATTAGTCTTGACTGTGTCACAGATTTGCAAGAACTCAGCTAAAAACTGATGAGGATCTTCCATTGGAAGTCCATGGAATTTGCAATTCTGTTGCATTAGAGAAACTAATTGAGGCTTAAGCTCAAAGTTGTTTGCTCCAATGGCAGGGATAGAGATGCTTCTCCCATAGAAGTTGGGAGTAGGTGCAGTAAAGTCACCCAGCACCTTCCTTGCATTGTTGGCATTGGTGTTGTTTTCGGCTGCCATGTGTTCTTCTTCTTTGAAGAATTCGGTCAGGTCCTCTAAAGAGAGTTGTGCCTTGGCTTCTCTTAGCTTTCGCTTCAAGGTTCTCTCAGGTTCAGGGTCAGCTTCAACAAGAATGCCTTTGTCTCTGCTCCTGCTCATATGAAAGAGAAGAGAAAAAGAAAATGTGGAATCCTCTATGTCACAGTATAGAGATTCCTTGAGGTGTCAGAGGAAAAGAAAAATAGAAGAAAAGAAGGTAGAAGAATTCGAACTTGATTAGATAGAGTTCGAATTGTGCATTAAGAAGGAGTAGTACTCCAAAAATAGAAGGATGTGGGAGGAGAGGAAGAAGATTTTCGAAAATTCAATTAAAAAGATTTTGAAAACATTTTGAAAAACACTTAATTGATTTTCGAAAATAAAAGTAAGAAAGAAATCAAGTGATTTTTGAAAAAGAAATTGGGATTAGAAATCAAAAAGATTTGATTGAAAACTATTTTAAAAAAGATGAGGTTAAGAAGATATGATTAGTTTTAAAGAGATGTGATTGAGAAGATATGATTTGAAAACAAATTTGAAAAAAAAAGATTTGATTTTGAAAATTAGTGACTTGCCTAACAAGAAAAGATATGATTCAAACATTAAACCTTTCTCAACAGAAAAGGCAACAAATTTGAGATGTTCAATCAAATCATTAATTGTTAGTAAGTATCTTTGAAAAAGGAAAGAAATTGATTTTGAAAACATTTGATTGAAAAGATATGATTTGAAAAAGATTTGATTTTGAAAAACTTTGAAAACTTGAAAAAAAATTGATTTGAAAACAAAATCTTCCCCCTAGCACCATCCTGGCGTTAAACGCCCAGAATGGTATATATTCTGGCGTTTAACGCCCAAAATGCACCCTTTTTGGGCGTTAAACGCCCAACCAGGTACCCTGGCTGGCGTTTAAACGCCAGTCTGTCTTCTTCACTGGGCATTTTGAATGCCCAGCTTTTTCTGTATAATTCCTCTGCAGTATGCTCTGAATCTTCAATTCTCTGTATCATTGACTTGAAAAGACACAAATTAGAAATATTTTTGGGTTTCTAATAATCAAAATGCAACAAGAATGAAATAACAATGCATGCAAGACACCAAACTTAGCAGTTTGTAGACTACTGACACTAATGAGAATGCATATGAGACACACAAAACACTCAAGTCAATTGAATTCAAAGATTAGAACACGAAAATCATCAAGAATTACTTGAAGACCATTAAGACACAAGAATGAATGCATGCAATTGACACCAAACTTAAGATGAGACACTAAACTTAAGCAAGAAACATCAAATATTTTTGGTTTTTATGATTTTGTAATTTTTTTGTGTTTTTCGAAAATTAAGTGGAAAAAGGTATCAAAATTCTTAATGAGAATTCCAGGAATCAGTGCAATGCTAGTCTAAGACTCCGGTCCAGGAATTAGACATGGCTTCACAGCCAGCCAAGCTTTCAAAGAAAGCTTTGGTCCAAAACACTAGACATGGCCAAAAGGCCAGCCAAGCCTTAGCAGATCATTGCTCCAAAAGCAAGATTGATAAAAATCATCAAGCTCTTGTGATGATAAGTTGAAACCTCGGTCCAATGGAATTAGACATGGCTTCTCAGCCAGCCAGATTTCAACAAATCATCATGAAACTCTAGAATTCATCTTCAAGAATTTCGAAAAAAAAAAATACCTAATCTAAGCAACAAGATGAACCGTCAGTTGTCCATACACAAACAATCCCCGGCAACGGCGCCAAAAGCTTGCTCAAAACTTGAACAATCCCCGGCAACGGCGCCAAAAACTTGGTGCGCGAAATTGTGATCACTACAACTTCACACAACTAACCAGCAAGTGCACTGGGTCGTCCAAGTAATACCTTACGTGAGTAAGGGTCGATCCCACGGAGATTGTTGGTATGAAGCAAGCTATGGTCACCTTGTAAATCTCAGTCAGGCAAACTCAAATGGATATGGTGATAAACGAAAATAACATAAAGATAAAGATAGAGATACTTATGTAATTCATTGGTAGGAACTTCAGATAAGCGTATGAAGATGCCTTCCCTTCCGTCTCTCTGCTTTCCTACTGTCTTCATCCAATCCTTCTTACTCCTTTCCATGGCAAGCTTATGCAAGGGTTTCACCGTTGTCAGTGGCTACCTCCCATCCTCTCATTGGAAATGTTCAACGCACCCTGTCACGGCACGGCTATCCATCTGTCGGTTCTCAATCAGGCCGGAATAGAATCCAGTGATTCTTTTGCGTCTGTCACTAACGCCCCGCCCTCAGGAGTTTGAAGCATGTCACAGTCATTCAATCATTGAATCCTACTCAGAATACCACAGACAAGGTTAGACCTTCCGGATTCTCTTGAATGCCACCATCAGTTCTCGCCTATACCACGAAGACTCTGATCTCATGGAATGGTTGGCTCGTTTGTCAGGCGAGCACTCGGTTGTCAGGCGATCAACCATGCATCGTGCAATCAGGAATCCAAGAGATATTCACTAAGCCTCATATGCTTGTAGAACAAGAGTGGTTGTCAGTCACCTTGTTGATGAGTGAGAATGATGATGAGTGTCACGGAATTGAATAGAAGAACAATAGTAATTGCATTAATACTCGAGGTACAGCAGAGCTCCACACCTTAATCTATGGTGTGTAGAAACTCCACCGTTGAAAATACATAAGCATAAGGTCTAGGCATGGCCGAATGGCCAGCCTCCCAATGATCTAAGATAGCATAAAACGAAGATAGCTACCAAAGTCTCTAGATACAATAGTAAAAGGTCCTACTTATAGATAACTAGTAGCCTAAGGTGTACAAAGATGAGTAAATGACATAAAAATCCACGTCCGGGCCCACTTGGTGTGTGCTTGGGCTGAGCAATGAAGCATTTTCGTGTAGAGACTCTCCTTGGAGTTAAACGCCAGCTTTTATGCCAGTTTGGGCGTTTAACTCCCATTTAGGTGCCAGTTCCGGCGTTTAACGCTGAAATTTCTTGAGGTGACTTTGAACGCCGGTTTGGGCCATCAAATCTTGGGCAAAGTATAGACTATCATATATTGCTGGAAAGCCCAGGATGTCTACTTTCCAACGCCGTTGAGAGCGCGCCAATTGGGCTTCTGTAGCTCCAGAAAATCCACTTCGAGTGCAGGGAGGTCAGAATCCAACAGCATCTGCAGTCCTTTTGAGTCTCTGGATCAGATTTTTGCTCAGATCCCTCAATTTCAGCCAGAAAATATCTGAAATCACAGAAAAACACACAAACTCATAGTAAAGTCCAGAAAAGTGAATTTTAATTAAAAACTAATAAAAATATACTAAAAACTAACTAAAAGATACTAAAAACATACTAAAAACAATGCCAAAAAGCGTACAAATTATCCGCTCATCACCCTCCTGGATATATTACCAAATTTTTGGCATGGAAGACAAGATTTACAAAACTCAGCAGTGTCTCTAAAAAGAGTAGGCCACCAGAATCCACAGTCTAAGATCTTTCTAGCTGTTCTTTGAGGGCTAAAATGTCCTCCACTCTCAGACGAGTGATAGGCCTCTAAAATGGACTGGAATTCTGATTGAGGCACACAACGTCTAATTACCTGATCAGCGCCACATCTCCACAAATATGGGTCATCCCATATATAATATTTAGACTCGCTTTTCAGCTTGTCCCTTTGATGCTTAGAAAAGTGTGGAGGGAATGTGCGGCTAACTAGATAATTAGCTACAGGTGTGTACCAAGGGGCTACTTCAGATACTGCTTGCAGGTTATCCAATGGGAAATTATCATCTATAGGAGTAGAATCATCCTTAATGTACTCAAGGCGACTCAAGTGGTCTGCTATTAGATTCTGGTTACCACTTCTATCCTTTATTTCTAAATCAAATTCTTGTAAAAGCAGTATCCAACGTATGAGCCTTGGTTTGGACTCCTTTTTAGCTAATAGATACTTTAAAGCTGCATGGTCCGAATACACTACTACTCTAGTACCAAGTAAATAAGCTCGGAATTTATCCAGAGCAAAAACAATAGCAAGAAGTTTTTCACAGTAGTAGTATAATTGGACTGGGCAGCGTCTAAAGTCTTAGACGTATAAGCAATAACAAAAGGATCCTTACCTTCACGCTGAGCCAGCGCTGCTCCTACTGCATGGTTGGAAGCATCGCACATGATTTCAAACGGCTGGCTCCAGTCTGGTCCTCTCACAATTGGAGCTTGAGTCAAGTTGGTCTTCAGCTTATCAAATGCTTGCTTACAATCCTCACTGAACTCGAACTCAATATCCTTCTACAGTAATCTGGATAAAGGAAGTACTACCTTACTAAAGTCCTTAATAAATCTCCGGTAAAAACCTGCATGGCCAAGGAACGAACGGACTTCCCTCACAGAGGAGGGGTAAGGTAAACTAGAAATAACATTCACCTTTGCTGGGTCTACAGAAATGCCAGTATTAGATACAACATGTCCCAGTACAATCCCTTGTTTTACCATTGATGAGCGGATAATTTGTATACTTTTTGGCATTGTTTTTAGTATGTTTTTGATATGATATAGTTAGTTTTTAGTATATTTTTATTAGTTTTTAATTAAAATTCACTTTTCTGGACTTTACTATGAGTTTGTGTGTTTTTCTGTGATTTCAGGTATTTTCTGGCTGAAATTGAGGGATCTGAGCAAAAATCTGATCCTGAGACCAAAAAGGACTGCAGATGCTGTTGGATTCTGACCTCCCTGCATTCGAAGCGGATTTTCTGGAGCTACAGAAGCCCAATTAGCGCGCTCTCAACGGCGTTGGAAAGTAGACATCCTGGGCTTTCCAGCAATATATAATAGTCCATACTTTGCCCAAGATTTGATGGCCCAAACCGGCGTTCAAAGTCACCTCAAGAAATCCCAGCGTTAAACGCTGGAACTGGCACCCAAATGGGAGTTAAACGCCCAAACTGGCACCAAAGCTGGCGTTTAACTCCAAGAAGAGTCTCTACATGAAATTGCTTCATTGCTCAGCCCAAGCACACACCAAGTGGGCCCGGAAGAGGATTTTTATGTCATTTACTCATTTCTGTACACCCTAGGCTACTAGTTTCTTATAAGTAGGACCTTTTACTATTGTATAGAAATCTTTTGATCACTTTTAGATCTCTAGATCATCTTTGGACATTTTAGTTCTTAGATCATTGGGAGGCTGGCCATTCGGCCATGCCTAGACCTTATGCTTATGTATTTTCAACGGTGGAGTTTCTACACACCATAGATTAAGGTGTGGAGCTCTGCTGTACCTCGAGTATTAATGCAATTACTATTGTTCTTTCATTCAAATTCCGCTTGTTCTTTATCCAAGATATCACTTGTTCTTCAACATGATGAAGGTGATGATTGACGCCCATCACCATTCTCACCCATGAACAAGGTGACTGACAACCATTCTTGTTCTACAAGCATCTGAGGCTTAGTGAATATCTCTTGGATTTCCGATTGCACGATGCATGGTTGATCGCCTGACAACCGAGTGCTCGCCTGACAAACGAGCCAGCCATTCCGTGAGATCAGAGTCTTCGTGGTATAGGCAAGAACTGATGGCAGCATTCAAGAGAATCCGGAAGGTCTAACCTTGTCTGTGGTATTCTGAGTAGGATTCAATGACTGAATGACTGTGACGTGCTTCAAACCTGTAACCTACTGGGCGTTAGTGACAGACGCAAAAGAGTGATTCTATTCCGGTAGGGGAGGGAACCAAACCGGTGATTGGCAGTACTGTGACAGAGTGCGTGCATTAGCTTTCACTGCGCGGATGGGAGGTAGCTGCTGACAACAGTGAAACCCTACACGAGCTTGCCATGGAAAGGAGTAAGAAGGATTGGATGAAGGCAGTAGGAAAGCAGAGAGACGGAAGGGAAGGCATCTTCATACACTTGTCTGAAGCTCTTACACCAATGATATACATAAGTATCACTATCTTTATATTCTATATTATTTTCATTCATCATCATATACATTTGAGTCTGCCTGACTAAGATTTACAAGATGACCATAGCTTGCTTCAATGCTAACAATCTCCGTGGGATCGACCCTTACTCACGTAAGGTATTACTTGGACGACCCAGTGCACTTGCTGGTTAGTTGTGTGAAGTTGTAGTGATCACAATTTCGCGCACCAAGTTTTTGGCGCCGTTGCCGGGGATTGTTCTAGTTTTGAGCAAGCCTTTGGTAACATCAGTGCCAAGATCCGGCAACAACATCAAATTTTTGGTGTTATTGCCCGGGATTGTTCAGGCTGGACAACTGACGGTTCATCTTGTTGCTTAGATTAGGTATTTTTTTTTCGAAATTCTTGAAGATGAATTCTAGAGTTTCATGATGATTTGTTGAAATCTGGCTGGCTGAGAAGCCATGTCTAATCTGATTGGACCGAGGTTTCAACTTATCACCACAAGAGCTTGTTGATTCTCATCAATTTTGCTCTTGGAGCAGTGATCTGCTGAGGCTTGGCTGACCTTTGGTCATGTCTAGTGTTTTGGACCGAAGCTTTCCTTGAAAGCTTGGCTGGCTGTGAAGCCATGTCTAATTCCTGGACCGGAGTCTTAGACTAGCATTGCACTGATTCCTGGAATTCTCATTAAGAATTTTGATACCTTTTTTTCACTTAATTTTCGAAAAAACCCAAAAAAAAATTTACAAAATCATAAAAACCAAAAATATTTGATGTTTCCTACTTAAGTCTAGTGTCTCATCTTAAGTTTGGTGTCAATTGCATGCATTCATTCATGTGTCTTAAGGATCCTCAAGTAATTCTTGATGATTTTTGTGTTCTAATCTTTGAATTCTATTGACTTGAAGTATTTTGTGTGTCTCATATGCATTCTCATATTGTTAGTGTCAGTAGTATACAAACTGCTAAGTTTGGTGTCTTGCATGCATTGTTAATTGATTCCTTTTGCATTTTGATTATTAAAAACCCAAAAATATTTTTAATTTGTGTCTTTTCAAGTCAATGATACAAGGGATTGAAGATTCAGAACACACTGCAGAGGAATTATACAGAAAAAGCTGAGCATTCAAAATGCCCAGTGAAGAAGGCAGACTGGCGTTTAAACGCCAGCCAGGGCACCTGGTTGGGCGTTTAACGCCCAAAGAGGTAGCATTTTGGGCGTTAAACGCCAGAATGTATACCATTCTGGGCGTTTAACGCCAGGATGGTGCTAGGGGGAAGATTTTGTTTTCAAATCAATTTTTTTTCAAGTTTTCAAAGTTTTTCAAAACCAAATCTTTTTCAAATCATATCTTCTCAATCAAATGTTTTCAAAATCAATTTCTTTCCTTTTTCAAAGACACTTACTAACAATTAATGATTTGATTGAACATTTTTTGCCTTTTCTATTGAGGAAGGTTTTATGTTTGAATCATATCTTTTCTTGTTAGGCAAGTCACTAATTTTCCAAATCAAATCTTTTAAAATAATTTTCAAAACATATCTTTTAAAATGGTTTTCAAATCATATCTTCTCAATCACATCTTTTTAATCACATCTTTTTCAAATTAAGTTTTCAATCAAATCTTTTTAATTTCTAATTTCAAAATCTTTTTCAAAAATCACTTGATTTCTTTTTCACTCTTAATTTTCGAAAATTATCAATCAAATTTTCAAAATGTTTTCAAAATCTTTTAATTGAATTTTCGAAAATCCTCTTCCCTCCTTCCCACATCCTTCTATTTATGGAGTACCACTCCTTCTAAATGCACAATTCGAACCTTATCTAATTAAAGTTCGAATTCTTCTTCTCCTTCTTCTTTCTATTTCTCTTTTCCTCTGACATTTCAAGGAATCTCTATACTGTGACATAGAGGATTCCACAGTTTCTTTTTCTCTTCTCTTTCATATGAGCAGGAGCAGAGACAAAGGCATTCTTGTTGAAGCTGATCCTGAACCCGAAAGGACCTTGAAGAGAAAGCTAAGAGAAGCCAAAGCACAACTCTCTTTAGAGGACCTGACCGAATTCTTCAAAGAAGAAGAACCCATGGTAGCCGAAAACAACAACAATGCCAACAATGCAAGGAAGGTGCTGGGTGACTTTACTGCACCTACTCCCGACTTCTATGGGAGAAGCATCTCTATCCCTGCCATTGGAGCAAACAACTTTGAGCTTAAGCCTCAATTAGTTTCTCTAATGCAACAGAATTGCAAGTTCCATGGACTTCCAATGGAAGATCCTCATCAGTTCTTAGCTGAATTCTTGCAAATCTGTGACACAGTCAAGACTAATGGGGTTAACCCTGAGGTCTACAGACTGATGCTATTCCCTTTTGCTGTAAGAGACAGAGCTAGAATATGGTTGGATTCTCAACCTAAAGAAAGCCTGGACTCTTGGGAAAAGCTAGTCAATGCCTTCTTGGCAAAGTTCTTTCCACCACAAAGATGGAGTAAGCTTAGAGTGGAAGTCCAAACCTTCAGACAGAAGGATGGAGAATCCCTCTATGAAGCTTGGGAAAGATACAAACAATTGATCAGAAAATGTCCATCTGACATGCTTTCTGAATGGAGCATCATAGGTATTTTCTATGATGGTCTCTCTGAACTATCTAAGATGTCCTTGGATAGCTCTGCTGGAGGATCTCTTCATCTGAAGAAGACGCCTGCAGAAGCTCAAGAATTGATTGAAATGGTTGCAAATAACCAATTCATGTACACTTCTGAAAGGAATCCTGTGAACAATGGGACTAGTCAGAAGAAAGGAGTTCTTGAGATTGACACTCTGAATGCCATATTGGCTCAGAACAAGATATTGACTCAACAAGTCAATTTGATTTCTCAAAGTCTGTCTGGAATGCAAAATGCACCAAACAGTACAAAGGATGCTTCATCTGAGGAAGAAGCTTATGATCCTGAGAACCCTTCCATGGAAGAGGTGAATTACCTAGGAGAACCCTATGGAAACACCTGTAATTCTTCATGGAGAAATCACCCAAATCTCTCATGGAAGAATCAAGAGAGACCTCAACAAGGTTTCAATAACAATAATGGTGGAAGAAACAGGTTTAGCAATGGCAAGCCTTTTCCATCATCTTCTCAGCAACAGACAGAGAGTTCTAAGCAGAATACTTCTGACTTAGCAACAATGGTCTCTGATCTAATAAAGACCACTCAAAGTTTCATAAATGAAACAAGGTCCTCCATCAGAAATTTGGAAGGACAAGTGGGTCAGCTGAGCAAGAAAGTTACTGAACTCCCTCCTAGTACTCTCCCAAGTAATACAGAAGAAAATCCAAAAGGAGAGTGCAAGGCCATCAACATGGCCGAATATGGAGAGGAAAGAGAGGAAGAAGACGCCACTGAGAAAGACCCCAGTGGGCGTGCACCACTCTCCTCTGAGTTCCTCAATGAGGAACCTTGGGAATCTGAGGCTCAAAATGAGACCATAGAGATTCCATTGGACTTACTTCTGCCATTCATGAGCTCTGATGAGTATTCTTCCTCTGAAGAGGATGAGTATGTTACTGAAGAGCAAGTTGCTAAATACCTTGGAGCAATCATGAAACTAAATGACAAGTTATTTGGAAATGAGACTTGGGAGGATGAACCTCCCTTGCTCACCAAAGAACTGGATGACTTGTCTAGGCAGAAACTGCCTCAAAAGAGGCAGGATCCTGGGAAGTTTTCTATACCTTGTACCATAGGCACCATGACCTTCAAGAAGGCCTTGTGTGACTTAGGGTCAAGTGTAAACCTCATGCCCCTCTCTGTAATGGAGAAATTAGGGATCTTTGAGGTGCAAGCTGCAAGAATCTCATTAGAGATGGCAGACAATTCAAGAAAACAAGCTCATGGACTTGTAGAGAATGTTTTGGTAAAGATTGAAGACCATTACATCCCTACTGACTTCATAGTCCTAGAGACTGGGAAGTGCATGGATGAATCCATCATCCTTGGCAGACCCTTCCTAGCCACAGCAAGGGCTGTGATTGATGTTGATGGAGGAGAGTTGATCATTCAAGTGAATGAAGAATCCTTGGTGTTTAAGGCCCAAGGACATCCCTCTATCATCATGGAGAGGAAGCATGAAGAGCTCCTCTCAAAACAGAGCCAAACAGAGCCCCCACAGTCAAACTCTAAGTTTGGTGTTGGGAGGCTACAACCAAACTCTAAGTTTGGTGTTGAAACCCCACATTCAAACTCTAAGTTTGGTGTTGGGAGGTTTCAACACGGTTCTGAGCATTTCTGAGGCTCCATGAGAGCCCTCTATCAAGCTAATGACATTAAAGAAGCGCTTGTTGGGAGGCAACCCAATGTTTTATAATTAATTATTTTCTTTTGTTATTTTATCTTTTTTGTAGGTTGATGATCATAAGAAGTCACAAAAACAATGAAAAAAGCAAAACAGAATGAAAAACAGGAAGAAAAACAGCACACCCTGGAGGAGAAGAAACTGGCGTTCAAACGCCAGTAATGCTAGCTGTTGGGCGTTTAACGCCCAGTCTGGCACCATTCTGGGCGTTTAACGCCAGAAAGGGGCACCAGACTGGCGTTAAACGCCAGTAAAGGGCAACAACCTGGCGTTAAACGCCAGGAATGGGCACCAGCCCGGCGTTTAACGCCAGAAATGGCTCAAAACGTGATTTTGAGCAACATATGGTGCAGGGATGACTTTTCCTTGACACCACAGGATTTGTGGACCCCACAGGACCCCACCATCACTCTCTCTCTTCTTCCCCATTCACCAATCACCTCAACACCTCTTCCCCAAAAACCCCTCACCTATCAAATCCCATCTTTCTCTTCACCACTCACATCCATCCTTCATAAAACCCCACCAACCTCACCCTTCAAATTCAAACCACTTTCCCTCCCAAACCCACCCATAATGGCCGAACCTTTACCCCCCTCTCTCCTATAAATACCCTTCTTCAACTCTTCATTTTCACACAACCTAAACCCCCTTTCTTACCCTTCTAGGCCAAACACACTACCATCTCCCTTCTTCCTCATTTCTTCTTCTTCTACTCTCTTCTTTCTTCTTTGCTCGAGGACGAGCAAACATTTTAAGTTTGGTGTGGTAAAAGCGTTGCTTTTTGCTTTTCCATAACCATTTATGGCATCCAAGGCCGGAGAAACCTCTAAAAAGAGGAAAGGGAAGGCAAAAGCTTCCACCTCCGAGTCATGGGAGATGGATAGATTCCTCTCAAGGGTGCATCAAGACCACTTCTATGAAGTTGTGGCCTTGAAGAAGGTGATCTCCGAGGTCCCCTTTTCACTCAAAAAGGGTGAATATCCGGAGATCCGCCATGAGATCCGAAGAAGAGGTTGGGAAGTACTTACCAACCCCATTCAACAAGTCGGAATCTTGATGGTTCAAGAGTTCTATGCCAATGCATGGATCACAAAGAACCATGACCAAAGTGTGAACCCGAATCCAAAGAATTATCTCAATATGGTTCGGGGGAAATACTTGGATTTTAGTCCGGAGAGTGTGAGGGTGGCGTTCAACTTGCCTATGATGCAAGGAGATGAGCATCCTTACACTAGAAGGGTCAACTTTGATCAAAGGTTGGACCAAGTCCTCACAGTCATATGTGAAGAGGGCGCACAATGGAAGCAAGATTCAAGAGGGAAGCCGGTCCAATTGAGAAGGCATGACCTCAAGCCCGTGGCTAGAGGATGGTTAGAGTTCATACAACGCTCAATCATCCCCACTAGCAACCGGTCCGAAGTACCATAGACCGGGCCATCATGATCCATAGCATCATGATTGGAGAAGAAATAGAGGTTCATGAGGTTATAGCCCAAGAACTCTATAAGGTGGCGGACAAGACCTCCACCTTGGCAAGGTTAGCCTTTCCTCATCTCATTTGTCACCTCTGTTATTCAGTTGGAGTTGACATAGAGGGAGACATTCCCATTGATGAGGACAAGCCCATCACCAAGAAAAGGATGGAGTACACAAGAGATCTCACTCATCATGAGATCCCTGAGATTCCTCAAGGGATGAATTTTCCTCCACAAAACTATTGGGAGCAACTAAACACCTCCCTAGGAGAACTAAGTTCCAACATGGGACAACTAAGGGTGGAGCATCAAGAACACTCCATCATTCTTCATGAAATTAGAGAAGATCAAAGAATCATGAGGGAGGAGCAACAAAGACAAGGAAGAGACATTGAGGAGCTCAAGCACTCCATAGGATCTTCAAGAGCAAGAAAGAGCCGCCATCACTAAGGTGGACCCGTTCCTTGATTTCCTTGTTCTTTATTCTTCTGTTTTTCGATTTTTATGCTTATGGTTATCCATGTTTGTGTCTTGTGATCATTATTGTCTTAGTGTCTATGCCTTAAAGTTATGAATGTCCTATGAATCCATCACCTTTCTTCAATAAAAACGTGCCTAATTGATAAAAGAAAGAATTGCATGAATTTTGAATTTTATAATAGTTTAATTATTTTGATGTGGTGGCAATATTTTTGTTCTCTGAATGTATGCTTAAACAGTGCATATGTCTTTTGAATTTGTGGTTCATGAATGTTGGCTCTTGAAAGAATGATGAAAAAGGAGACATGTTACTGAGGATCTGAAAAATCAATAAAATGATTCTTGAAGCAAGAAAAAGCATTTCAAAAAAAAAAAAACCGAAAAAAAAAACGAAAAAAAAAGAGAAAGGAATAAGAGTTGTGATCCAAGGCAATAAGAGTGTGCTTAAGAACCCTGGACACCTCTAATTGGGGACTTTAGCAAAGCTGAGTCACAATCTGAAAAGGTTCACCCAATTATGTGTCTGTGGCATGTATGTATCCGGTGGTAATACTGGAAGACAGAGTGCTTTGGGCCACAGCCAAGACTCAATAAATAGCTATGTTCAAGAATCATCATACTTTACTAAGAGAATCATTAACACTATCTGGATTCTAAGTTCCTAAAGAAGCCAACCATTCTGGATTTCAAAGGATAGAGTGAGATGCCAAAACTGTTCGGAGGCAAAAAGTTAAAAGCCCCGCTCATCTGATTAATACTGATCTTCACAGATGTTTTTGGAATTCATTGCATATTCTCTTCTTTTTATCTTATTTGATTTTCAGTTGCTTGAGGACAAGCAACAATTTAAGTTTGGTGTTGTGATGAGCGGATAATTTGTATACTTTTTGGCATTGTTTTTAGTATGTTTTTGATATGATATAGTTAGTTTTTAGTATATTTTTATTAGTTTTTAATTAAAATTCACTTTTCTGGACTTTACTATGAGTTTGTGTGTTTTTCTGTGATTTCAGGTATTTTCTGGCTGAAATTGAGGGATCTGAGCAAAAATCTGATCCTGAGACCAAAAAGGACTGCAGATGCTGTTGGATTCTGACCTCCCTGCATTCGAAGCGGATTTTCTGGAGCTACAGAAGCCCAATTGGCGCGCTCTCAACGGCGTTGGAAAGTAGACATCCTGGGCTTTCCAGCAATATATAATAGTCCATACTTTGCCCAAGATTTGATGGCCCAAACCGGCGTTCAAAGTCACCTCAAGAATCCCAGCGTTAAACGCTGGAACTGGCACCCAAATGGGAGTTAAACGCCCAAACTGGCACCAAAGCTGGCGTTTAACTCCAAGAAGAGTCTCTACACGAAATTGCTTTATTGCTCAGCCCAAGCACACACCAAGTGGGCCCGGAAGAGGATTTTTATGTCATTTACTCATTTCTGTACACCCTAGGCTACTAGTTTCTTATAAGTAGGACCTTTTACTATTGTATAGAAATCTTTTGATCACTTTTAGATCTCTAGATCATCTTTGGACATTTTAGTTCTTAGATCATTGGGAGGCTGGCCATTCGGCCATGCCTAGACCTTATGCTTATGTATTTTCAACGGTGGAGTTTCTACACACCATAGATTAAGGTGTGGAGCTCTGCTGTACCTCGAGTATTAATGCAATTACTATTGTTCTTTCATTCAAATTCCGCTTGTTCTTTATCCAAGATATCACTTGTTCTTCAACATGATGAAGGTGATGATTGACGCCCATCACCATTCTCACCCATGAACAAGGTGACTGACAACCATTCTTGTTCTACAAGCATCTGAGGCTTAGTGAATATCTCTTGGATTTCCGATTGCACGATGCATGGTTGATCGCCTGACAACCGAGTGCTCGCCTGACAAACGAGCCAGCCATTCCGTGAGATCAGAGTCTTCGTGGTATAGGCAAGAACTGATGGCAGCATTCAAGAGAATCCGGAAGGTCTAACCTTGTCTGTGGTATTCTGAGTAGGATTCAATGACTGAATGACTGTGACGTGCTTCAAACCTGTAACCTACTGGGCGTTAGTGACAGACGCAAAAGAGTGATTCTATTCCGGTAGGGGAGGGAACCAAACCGGTGATTGGCAGTACTGTGACAGAGTGCGTGCATTAGCTTTCACTGCGCGGATGGGAGGTAGCTGCTGACAACAGTGAAACCCTACACGAGCTTGCCATGGAAAGGAGTAAGAAGGATTGGATGAAGGCAGTAGGAAAGCAGAGAGACGGAAGGGAAGGCATCTTCATACACTTGTCTGAAGCTCTTACACCAATGATATACATAAGTATCACTATCTTTATATTCTATATTATTTTCATTCATCATCATATACATTTGAGTCTGCCTGACTAAGATTTACAAGATGACCATAGCTTGCTTCAATGCTAACAATCTCCGTGGGATCGACCCTTACTCACGTAAGGTATTACTTGGACGACCCAGTGCACTTGCTGGTTAGTTGTGTGAAGTTGTAGTGATCACAATTTCGCGCACCAACCATAAAGTGACATTTTTCGAAATTTAATACAAGGTTTGTACTGACACATCTATCTAATACTCTAGATAATCCATCTAAGTAAAGGCTAAAAGAATCACCTAAACGCTAAAATCATCCATAAAGACCTCCATACAGTCCTCAATAAGATTAGAGAAAAGACTCATCATGCACCTCTGGAAAGTAGCTGGTGCATTGCACAAGCCAAAGGGCATTCTCTTGTAAGCATAAGTCCCAAAATGACATGTAAAAGTAGTCTTTTCCTGATCTTCAGGAGCTATATGAATCTGGAAATAACCTGTGTAACCATCTAAAAAACAGTAATGTGATTTACCTGACAGGCGATCCAGCAATTGATCAATGAATGGAAGTGGGTAATGATCCTTGCGAATGGCTTGGTTGAGACGCCTGTAATCAATGCAGACTCTCCAAGCGTTCTGTACTCTGGTTGCTATGAGCTCTCTATGCTCATTCTTCACTGTAGTGACTCCAGACTTCTTGGGCACCACTTGTACTGGGCTAACCCATTCACTATCTGAAATGGGATAAATGATACTTGCTTCCAATAGTCTGGTCACTTCCTTTTTGACAACTTCCAAAATAGTGGATTCAGTCTTCTTTGGGGTTGGCAGACAGGTCTTGCTCCTTCCTCTAAAAATATTCTGTGCTCACATACTTGAGGGTTGATGCCTACTATGTCTGCCAAACTCCATCCAATTGCTTTCTTGTGCTTTCTCAGCACATTAAGTAACTGTTCTTCATGTTCAGGAGTGAGGTCCTGTGCAATGATAACTGGAAACTTCTGCCCATCTTCAAGGGAGAGGTTTCAACTCTATCTTCTGGTCATGGGCAGGCTCTGGATTGTCTGGAGTTTGTGAAAATGGCAAAGTATCCTTATTGTCAGTTAATAGAGTCCCTACACTTGGACTTTGTTCTGTGTATTTTTCTTCCAGCCCTTCCTGGTGAATTTCAGCTACAGTTTCATCTATGATATCACACTGGAAGATAGAATGATCTTCTGGAGGGTTGTTTGTGACTCCATTCAAATTGAAGATTACTATTCGGCCATCTATTTCAAAAGAATATGTTCTTGAAAAAGCATCTAATTTGAATCTTGATGTCTTCAGGAATGGTCTGCCAAGTAGGATTGATGATGGCTTATCTGAGTCATTATTGGGCATCTCCAAGATATAGAAATCAGTGAGAAATGTGAGCCCTTTAATTTTCACCAAAACATCTTCAGCAACTCTAGCTACTGTAATAATGCTTTTATCTGCCAACACAAAACGAGCTACCGACCTTTTTAAGGGAGGGATCCTTAAAACATCATATACAGATAAGGGCATTATACTAACACATGCTCCTAAATCACACATGCAGTCATAAATTACTACACCACCAATAGTACAACTAACTATACAAGGACCTGGATCACTACATTTTTCAGGTAAATTTCCCATTAAAGCAGATATAGAACTTACTAAAGGAATAGTTTCTAATTCATTAATTTTGTCTTTATGTATGTACAAATCTTTTAGAAACTTTGCATATTTAGGTACCTGTTGAATGACATCAAAAAGGGGAACAGTTACCTCAACCTTTTTGAAGATTTCTACCATTTTGGGGTCAGGTTCCAACTGCTTCCTGGGCTTCCTTGTAATTTGTGGAAATGGAATGGGAGTGGTGTTTTCTGCAGTGTCTGCGCCTTTTGGTGCTTCCTCCTGTGCTTGAGCTTCTTCTTTCTCAGTTATGTCCTGTATGTCCTCTTCCTCTTCAACATCTTCTAATTCTACTACCTCTTCAGCTGAGGCGTGTTCTGGTGAGCTTGGCTCCTCCTGATATCTCTCCTGCAGTGTGGTTCCAGACCTTAGGGTGATGGCATTAATACCACCCTTTGGGTTGGGTAATGGTTGAGAGGGGAGTCCACCAGAGCTTGAGGACTGGTTGTTGGAGTTGTTCATTGATCCAATCTGTGAGACTAGGGCTTGCAAAGTAGAATTCAAACCATTCAAAGTAGAAGTAAGGTTGTTTTCCATGGCCTGTTGCCTCTGATCAATAGCTTGTAGTAATTCATCATTAGGAGATGAAGAGGGGTAAGTGATCTGAGAGGTCTGCTGAGATGCTTGAGGTTGTCTCAAATGAGGTGCTCCATAGGACTGAGTATGATTCTGCTGCATGAAATTGTTATTGTTATTCCACCTCTGATTTCCATTGTTATCTCTGCCTCCTCTGTTAGAATTGTCCCTCCAACCCAGGTTAGAATTGTCTCTCCAACCTTGGTTAGAGTTATCCTGCCATCATTGGTTATAGTTGCCACCTTGGTTGTACCCTTGATTGGGGCGGTCATGAAAGTTGTGAGTGGCTGCTACAGTATTGTCTTTTGGTTGGAGCTGCAGACACTCATC
Source organism: Arachis stenosperma (assembly GCF_014773155.1). Classification (NCBI taxonomy): domain Eukaryota; kingdom Viridiplantae; phylum Streptophyta; class Magnoliopsida; order Fabales; family Fabaceae; genus Arachis; species Arachis stenosperma. The sequence goes on from NW_026651369.1 coordinate 2,162,157, forward strand.
AGTATAGTGACTATAATCTGCACATATGCCGCACACTCTTTATGAAACTAACTGCTGGCTGTGCTATGGTGTGGAAGGCTGAACTTGCTGAGGTTGTTGTTAATTCAGTTGCATCTGCTTCAGCAAGTTAGTCATTTCACATAGACTCTGGGCTATAGCAGTAGTCTTTGTATTAGTAGATACCTCCACAACAGCTCTTGACCGACTTTGTCTCTGCCTATGATTCCTAGTAGAGTCAGCTAAGTCTCTGATCAATTGTCATTCTTCGTCCGTAGTCTTGTATTTTTTCATAGAACCATTGCAAGCACCTTCCAGTGTGGTCCTATCTTGAGATCTCAGACCTTGTGTAAAGTAACCGAGCAAAACTATCTTGTCAATCATATGATGGGGATATGTATCTCGAAGTGTATTGAAGCGTTCCAAGTATTCATAGAGGGTCTCAGATTCATCCTAAACGATCATAGACATGTCCTTCCTTAGCTTATTAGCAACTTCAGCTGGAAAGAATTTATCCAGAAATTCTCTCCTAAGTGTATCCCAGTTGGAAATAGTTTCTCTGGGTTGAGTGTAGTACCACTCTCTTGTCTTTCCCTCCAGAGAAAACAGGAAGGCTTTTAATAGAATAGAAACTTCATCAGTGCCATCACGCTTAACAGTAGAGCAAGCGGTCTGGAAATCTCTAAGATGATTGATAGGCTCTTGAGCAGGTAAGCCATGAAATTTGGGCATCAAGTTGAGTAGTGAAGACTTTATTTCAAAATCTACAACTACTGCTAGGTGGTATGCCTGGAATGGTTGGAGTGTAAAATCAGGGGCTCCTTCCTCCTAGATGGTGACTCTTCTGGGTGCTGCCATGTCACCTGCACGTAAATGAACTGGATCAGTAGAAAGGGGGTTTGTTTCTTCCTTAAATGATGGTTCAGGTTCGTCTTATAAGAGGAGTCGCCTGCGCCTAGCTCGCCTTATATGTGAAAGAGTTCTTTCAATTTCAGGGTCAAATGCTGGCAAGCTTGGATCAGGAAGCGAACGCATCATTTAACGAAAGAAACGTACAGTTCATAGTGATAGAATGAAAAGAAAAAAAATTGCAATAAAAATAAATACCAATCAATAAATTAACACACTGTTGTAACTCCCCGGCAACGGCGCCAAAAATTGATGGGGCGGAAATTGGTGAATTAAAAATTATTAAAATGTGTACGTTGCAAGTATAGTTCTTAACTCACCAGAAATCCACTTATCAATTTAGAAAGGTGTCACAGAAATTTAAATTTTAAAATACTGGGAGTATGAATCCTAGGTCGTCTCCCAACGAGTTGCAGAAAAGTGTGCTATTTTATTAATCAGATGTTTTCAAAAAGATTTGAGTTGAGTAAACAGGAAATAAAATTGGAGAATTTGAATAATGTAAATAAAAGCCTTGATTGGGAGTTGATTAGTTGGAAGTTCCGCTATTGTTGGATTACTCTCTAGATTAATTGATAATTAAAGGTTATCCTGTTTAGTTATCTTTTACTAGGTAAGGGAAAGTTAAACAAGTTGGGATGCTATGCCCATTCACAAGTTGCAATCCACTTAATTAAAAGGGATTGGTGTTAGTGACTAGAGGGCAAGCCAACAATAATCCAATTACAATTTTTCCTTCAATCCTTCCAACTCAATTGGTTCCTTTCAATCAACTCCCCATCAAGTTAGGGAACTACTCGCTCATTGTGAATGTAAAATTCATGACATATGAAAAGGAATTAAAGAAAGACATTGTAAATAAAATCAAAATAATCAAATAAAAATAAAAGTAATCCTTGTATTAAATAAATCCTAATAATATTCCAATGGTAAAATTAACAAAGCAAAGGACATGGAAAAGTAAAGCCAAGTAAAGAAAACGAACTAGAATGATGAAGTCTTGATGAGGTAATAACTCTTCTCAGTATCCCAATGCAAAAAGTGAGAGAAAAATAAAATCCTAAGATTATCAATGTGTAGAGAAAAACCTAGAGGAGGAGTAAAAACTAGATCTAAAACTAAAACTGTGTAGAATGAATTGTTGTCTCTGGTTTCTGCATGTTCTATGGCTCCAGTCTGCTGTTCTGGGCCGAGAACTGGGTCAAAATAGGGCCCAAAATTGCTCCCAGTGGAATTTGCAGATTCTGCAGATCGCGCACGTCACGCGATCGCGTCGTCCATGCGGACGCGTCATTCGCATTTTTCCATGCCACGCGTTCGCGTCGTCCACGCCTCCGTGTCACTTGTGCTTTTCCAATCCACGCGGTCACGTGAGCCATGTGTCCGAGTCACTGCGATTTCTCCTCTTTCGCGCGAACGCGTGAGCCATGCGGCCGCGTCACTTCTCGCTGGTTATCTCCTCAATTTCTTGTGTTCCTTCCATTTTTGCTAGCTTCCTTTCCAATCTCCAACTCATCCATGCCCTATAAAGCCTGAAACACTTAACACACAGATCAGTCATCGAATGGGATAAAAGAGAACTAGAATGCATAATAAAAAAAGTCTCTAGGAAGCAGATTTCAACCATATAATAATTTCAGGAAGGAAATATAAATGCATGCTAAATTAATGAATAAGTGGGTAAGGATCATGATAAAACCACATAATTAAACACAATATAAACCATAAAATAGTGGTTTATCACTTATGTATGAACAAAGATAGAATCCATGGTTAGAAACTATTCCATTGGGGAGTTCTATTTCGGCGTTGATGGGAGCATTACCGGAAAAATGTGGTGATCCGGGCCCGTGCATGGTTACTTGTACCATAGAAGGAGTCCAATTCTTTGATTGTATGTGTGATCTTGGTGCATATGTTAGTATTATGCCTCTTTCCGTGTATCATATATTGAAGCTACCACCGTTGAAGCGGTCGGCGGCTAGGTTTGTCTTAGCGGATAAAGCATAATAACTATGACGGGTATTGCGGAAGATGTGTTAGTAAACATAAAGGGTTTGATATTCCCGATTGATTTTCATATCATTGAGATGCCACCAAGTGAATCTGAAAGAACATCATCCATCCTACTTGGGAGGCCATTATTAAGGACCTCTAAATTCAAATTGGATGCCTGTTGGGGAACTTATTGATTTGAGATCGAAGGGAGAGTCGCAAGTTTTAGCCTAGATGAAGTGTTGAGGCACCCACTGGAGAATCATTCCATATTCCGGTGTCACTTAATTGAAAACATTGTGGCCGAAGTGCATTAGGAGGAAAGGTGCGGGATACCAAGTAATTGGCTATTGGTGCATACCAAGGAATGACTTCCGAGATAGCTTGCAAGCACTCAAAGGGGAATGAATCATCAATAGAAGTGGAATCGCCCTTGGTGTGTTCAAGGCGACTTAAGTGATCTACCATTAGATTTTGCGAACCACTCCTTGTAAATCATGTTGCTTGTATGCGAAGTTTGTATTCGTAGGTTTTGATGAATGACAAACCAACAAATGACATGAAAGACAAACCATCAAACAACTTGAATGAACAAGCATGTTGAAAGATCAACCGACATTCAACGTTGAGGAATGAAGAGTTAAAAGCAACACAACAACAACAAGAAACTCAAGTCCACAACATTTGAAGACAAGTATAGTGTCTTAGGACTTAGGTAACTTCTTGTTAAGAACCAATTGCTAAATCTCTCAACACACACTCACAAAATGTTTTGATGCACATCTTGCAATTCGATGCTAGCCAATGGTTTAAAACTTGTTTTCAAAGGTACAAAAGCATAGGAATTGACTCCAACAAGTTTGAGATCAATCCTAAGTATTTTGAAGTGATTTTAAGCCATTCTTTAAGGTTTGCATCGATGCACACTCATCTTGCATCGATGCAAAGCATGCGACGACTTGTTGCATCGATGCAAAGATGTTTGCATCGATGCAACCTAGCTGAAAATTCAAATTTCAGCTTCAAAGACACATTTGCATCGATGCAAAGTGTTATGCATCGATGCAAATGATTCAAAAACATAAAAAAACGGCTAGTTTTGACAAAAAGGCTCCATCCCATTAACTCCCCAACGTTTCTAAGGTTTGGGGAGTCTATAAATAGATGGATTGAAGCCTTATTTCAGATGCTTGAGTATTTGCAAACTATCTTGTTCATATTCTTTCATTCTACACATTTTAAGGTGTTATAATACACAATTTGAGAGAGCAATATCAATTGGTTCAATAGTGCTAAACTTGTAATCATACACTCTTCTAGAGAGTACCCATTTCATCTCAACAATTCTTTGAGAATTGTTTTCTTGTACACTTTGTAAATTGGAGTGTGATCTCCAAGGTTGAGTCAAGAGTTATAAACACTATAGTCGGTGAGGATACCAAAGAGGTATACTAAGTACTCAAGGCAAATCTTAGAGAAGGTATCTCTAAGTGGAGTGGGTTAGTATACGAGTGGTGATCATATACCGTGAGGTGTTAGAAACTAAGGACTCGGATTGTAAAAGGTTTTGCGCGAGCACCTTGAAGCTTGGCAATAGTGGAACTTCTCAATTGCGATTGAGAAAGAAAGTGGACGTAGGACAAGGATTGTGCCGAACCACTCTAAATAGCGTTTGCATCTCTCCAAACTCATCTCTTCAATATTATTGTCTTTTACCTTTGAGCAAATAAATTGTGATCGAAAAGTAGCTTCGTAAGTACTTAAGGAGTAGCTTAAGTCCGATTGGTGAAAAGCTTGATCAATTTATTTGAGTTGGTGTCTATTGGAAAGTAAAAGCTCCTTATAAATGCTTAGCAATTGAGTTAAGCTCTTGGAAAAATACTAGTACAATAACACTTTTGTATATTGTCTTTAACTTTCGCAAAAAGATTCATTGTTGTTGCAATACTCAATTCACCCCCTCTTGAGTAATTGTGCATAGGTTCTACACTCCTATCCTTAATTTCCAAGTCAAATTCTTGCAATAATAAAACCCATCTAATCAATCTTGGTTTCGATTACTTTTTAGCCAACAAATATTTTAATACCGCATGATCTGAGTAGACTACCACCTTGGAGCCAAGTAAATAAACTCGGAATTTATCCAAAGCGAAAACAATAGCCAATAGCTCTTTCTCGGTAGTAGTGTAATTGGATTGTGCTCCTTCTAATGTTTTTGATGCATAGGCTATGTCATATGGATTCTTACCATCACGTTGTGCTAACACGGATCCCACCGCATAGTTTGAAGCATCACACATTATTTCGAACGGCCGACTCCAATCCAGCCCTTTCACGATAGGAGCTTGGGTCAATGCAACTTTAAGCTTGTAAAACGCCGCCATGCATTCATCACTTAGGTCAAATTCAACGTCTTTTTGCAACAATCGAGATAGTGGCAAGGCTACCTTACTAAAATCTTTTATAAATCTTCGGTAAAAATCTGCATGTCCAAGGAACGAACGGACTTCCCTCTCGGAGGAGGGGTAAGGCAAGCTAGATATAATGTTGATCTTTTCTGGATCTACTGAAATACCATCTTTGAAAACAATGTGTCCTAAAACAATGCCTTGCCTAACCATAAAATGACACTTTTCAAAATTTAAGACAAGGTTTGCTTTAGTGCATCTTTTCAAAACTTTCTCAAGGTTATCCAAGCAATGATCAAAAGAGTCCCCATAGACACTAAAGTCATCCATGAATACATCCATGCATTGCTCTAAAAAATTCACAAATATGCTTATCATGCACCTTTGGAAAGTCGCTGGTGCATTGCATAAGCCAAATGGCATACGCTTATAGGCGTAAGTTCCAAAGGGGCAAGTAAGTGTTTTTTTTCTTGGTCTTCTTAAGCAATGTGTATTTGGAAGTACCATGAATAGCCATCTAGAAAACAGTAGTGAGATTTATCGGATAGCCAATCAAGCATTTGATAGATAAACGATAGCGAAAAATGATCCTTTCTAGTGGCCGTGTTCAATCGTCGGTAGTCAATGCACACCAGCCACGAGTTTTGTACCCGTGTAGCTATGAGCTCCCCATTATCCTTTTTGATGGTGGTCACCCCAGACTTCTTTGGCACAACTTGGACGGGACTTATCCATTCACTATTCGAAATGGGGTAGATGATGTCCGCTTCTAATAATCGGGTGACTTCTTTATTCACAACCTCTAAAATTGTTGGATTTATTTATCTTTAAGGTTGTTAAACGGGTCTAGCTCCTTCTTCTAGGAATATTCGGTGCTCGCACACTTGGGGATTATGCCCACTAGATCTGCCAAGCTCCAACCTATGGCCCTTTTGTTCTTCCTCAAAACATGGAGTAATTTCTCTTCTTGTTGAGGAGTGAGTTCCCTTGCAACAATCCCTGGGAACTTGTGGGCTTCATCAAGGAAGGACTACTTTAGGTAGGGTGGTAGTGGCTTTAATTCCACGTTTTGTTCTTGACTTGACACTTGAACTTCCGGTGGTTCCGGATGGGATGGGGTGTTTTCTTCACTTGGCTCTTCAATCATACTTTTCTCATCTAGCTTTGCGTAACGCACTTCAGCCACAATGTTGTCAATTAAGTCACACCGAAATATGGAATGATTCTCCGGTAGGTGCCTCATTGCCTCATCTAGGCTACAACTTACGACTCTCCCGTCAATCTCAAATGAATAGGTTCCCGAATGGGCGTCCAATTTGAATTTAGAGGTCCTCCAAAACGGCCTCCCAAGTAGGATGGATGATGTCCTTTCGGATTCACTTGGTGGCATCTCAATGATATGAAAATCAATCGGGAATATCAAACTCTTTATGTTTACCAACACATCTTTCGCAATACCCGTCACAGTTATTATGCTTTTATCCGCTAAGACAAACCTAGCCACCAAACGCTTTAACGGTGGTAGATTCAATAGGTGATAAACGAAGAGAGACATAATACTAACACATGCACCAAGATCACACATACAATCAATGAATTGACCACCATCTATGGTACAAGTAACCATGCACGGGCCCGGATTACCACATTTTTCTGGTAATGCTCCCATCAAAGCCAAAATAGAACTCCCCAAAGGAATAGTTTCTAACTCATGGATTCTGTCTTTGTTCATACATAAGTCCTTAAGAAACTTCGCATATTTAGGTACTTGATGGATAGCATCAAAGAGAGGGATAGTTACCTCAACTTTCTTGAACATTTCCATCGTTTTAGGGTCAAGTTCTACACGCTTCTTAACTTTCTGTGCTAGTGTAGGAAATAGGATTGGTTGAGCAATTTCTTCTTCTACAATCTTCTCATCTTTGGAGACTTCACTTCTTGGTTGAGGGGATTCATCTTTAACTATCTGTTCATACCCTGGGTCGAGCTGTCCGACCCGGGATATTCGACAGGCAAAGCAACCGACCTCTTCAGGTCAGGACAACCCGACCTCTTTCCAAAGAGCTCGGCCAAGTCACCAGGAAAGCCCAAAGAAGGGCCCAAATAGAGGAACACGCCCCAAATCCTAAGGCGGCCCAAGTCTACAGAGAGAAGGGTGGTTCCCTTGAAGATAAGATGACCTCACTTGAAGATAAGATAAGATAAGATAACTAACTTATCTTATCCATAGAAGGTCACATCTCACCATTATAAATACACTGGAGCACCCAGGTATAACTCATACTCTGATTCTACTCAATACCTGCTTAATACCCTTGCTAACTTAAGCATCAGAGTCCCTTGCAGGTACCCCCCACCCTCCGGGGACGAAGGATAAGCATTCTCACCAAGTCCAACGAGTCGGACACGGCGGCTCCAGCCACCATCATCAAGTCAGACACAACAATTCCGACCAGCACAAAAGATCTCGTACGAGATCGACCTACAGTTTCAGGTAACCCTCGGAACATTGGCGCCGTTGCTGGGGAACCTGGAAGTCATCCCATCACCATGGCGGACGACCATGACAACGACCATGATTCAGGTCTGGAAGATAGAAAACCGCACAAGAACGCGGACGTCACACTACAAGATACCTCGAAAACCAACAAGGACAAAGACTCACCAAATTCTGGGGCAATAGAAGCACTCCTAGATCGCCTAAAACAACTTGAAAAAAAATCCAACAACAACGAGAAATCGGAAAAGATCTACAAAGAGAGGTACGGCGACGTCGAGATTTGGAAGAAAAACTACAGCAATTGAAAGCTGACCTTAAATTAAAAGCCCCCCGGGCCAATCCTAGAGAAAATTCACGCAAAGAGCAAGACCCATTCACCAGAGAAATTATGAAACCAAAATTCTAAAAGACTTCAAACTCCCAGATATGATCCTATACGATGGCACCACGGACCCCAACCACCACCTCAGCAACTTCAAAAGCAGAATGTACCTTACCGATGCCCCAGATGCTGCTCGCTGTAAAGCCTTTCCAACAACTCTCACAAAGATAGCAATCCGATGGTTCGACAACCTACCCCCAAAGTCCATCTCAAACTTTGATGACCTAGCTAAAAAATTCCTAGCCAGATTTTCCATCCAGAAAGATAAGGCCAAGCACGCCCCCAGCTTACTAGGGATCAAACAAGGAGATCGGGAGAGCCTTCGAAACTAAATGGAAAGATTCAACAAAGCGTGCATGGACATACAAAGTTTACCAACAGAAGCCGCCATCATGGGACTCATCAACGGCCTACAAGAAGGACCTTTTAGCCAATCTATATCAAAAAAGTACCCGACCTCCTTGGACGAAGTACAGGAACGAGCAAAAAAATATATCAACATGGAAGAAAATGCTTGGTTAGGAGAGACCTCAAAATCAGGGACCTCCTATCGAGACAAAGACAAGGAATCCAAGAGGAAAGAAGATCGACAAGGGGAGAAAATAAAAAATACCACAATTACACTTCTCTTAGGGTATCCCTGGTCGAGATATACAAAGAAGCCTGCCATACAGAAAAAATCCCCCAGCACGACCACTCAAAGGCAAAAAGGGAGGAGGAAACCGGAAGGAATATTGTGAATATCATTGAGTCCGTGGACACTCCACAAACGAATGCTTCGACTTAAAAAATATCATAGAAAAGTTGGTGAGAGAAGGAAAATTAGATCGATTTCTGGCCACCCGAGATGATGATCAAAGAAAGAGACGAAGGGATAAAGATATCGAGCGAACTGAACGATCACCTCGGACACCAGAGAGACATGTCCACATGATACATGGTGGATTCACAGGAGGTGGGATCTCCAAATCATCTCGCAAAAGATATCTCAAAGAAGTATATCATGTCGAGGGAAAGGAGGAAGCACTCAACATCCCGGCAATAACGTTCACTAAAGAGGACACCTCCGACATCATCTCAGGACATGACGATCCCATGGTCATCACCATCATATTGGCAAACGCCAATCTACACCGCACCTTAATAGACCAAGGGAGTTCCGCCGACATCTTATTCAAAACAGCCTTCGATAAACTCGGCTTAGAAGAAAAAGAATTTAAAGCATATCCAAACAGTCTGTTCAGACTAGGAGATACCCCGGTTCAACCGCTGGGATACATACCACTACATACAACCTTCGGAAAAGGGAACCAATCCAGGACCCTCAGAATAGACTACATCGTGGTCGATGTACGTTCAGCTTACAATGCTCTCATAGGTCGGACAACACTCAACCAACTTGGCGCGATAGTCTCGACCCCACATCTATGTATGAAATTCCTCACTACGAAAGGAATAGCCACGATAAAAGCAGATCAAAAGATGGCACGTCGCTGTTATAACGAAAGCCTAAACCTCAGAGGCAAGGGAGAAGAGTTCCACACAATCGAGCTGGGCGGAGCCCAACGACGAGAAGAGCTTCGTCCACAACCAGAAGGTGCGATAGAAAAGATTCAGATCGGGGATACTTCGAAAAAAATAACTAGTATCGGCACAATCCTAAGAGAAGATTCAAAAGAGTTACTAATACAATTCTTACGAGATAATGTTGATCTCTTCGCATGGAAAGCCGCAAACATTCCACGAATAGACCCTAAGCTAATGAGCCACAAGTTAGCGGTTTATCCAGGATCTCGGCCGGTACAGCAGAGACGAAGAAAACTTGGGCCAGAGCGATCCCAGGCTGTGGAAGAACAAGTACAAGCACTACTGGAAGCAGGATTCATAAGAGAAGTCAAATACCCGCTATGGCTAGCCAATGTCGTCTTGGTGAAAAAATCAAACGGGAAGTGGCGAATGTGCACCGATTACACCAATCTCAACAAAGCTTGTCCAAAAGATCCGTATCCACTCCCAAGTATTGACGCTCTGGTAGATGCTTCCTCCGGATATAGATATCTCTCGTTTATGGACGCTTACTCGGGGTACAACCAAATCCCCTTGTACCCACCAGATCAAGAAAAGACCTCGTTCTTAACACCGAAAGCAAACTACTGCTACATTGTGATGCCTTTCGGTCTCAAGAATGCAGGAGCTACTTATCAAAGACTAATGAATAAAGTCTTCTCGGATCACATCGGAAAGGTCATGGAAGTCTACGTGGACGACATGCTAATAAAAACACAAGCGAAGAGACATTATTGACCGATCTGGCCCAACTGTTCGACACCATAAGAAAGCATGACATGCGACTCAATCCCACGAAATGCACCTTTGTAGTAGAGGCGGGCAAATTCTTAGGTTTCATGCTCACACAAAGAGGAATTGAAACAAATCCAGACAAGTGTCAGGCCATACTCAACATGAAGAGCCCAACCTGTGTCAAAGAAGTACAGCAATTCAATGGGAGATTGGCCGCCCTATCCCGATTCCTAGCAGGAGCGGCGATAAGATCTCTCCCCTTCTATGCTACTTTAAGAAAGGGAAAATAGTTCTAATGGACAACAGAATGTGAACAAGCCTTCCAAGACTTTAAAAAGTTCTTAGGACGGCCACCTATCCTATCTCGACCACGAGAAGGAGAACCACTCATATTATATCTCGCAGTAGGAAGCCGGGCAATAGCCTCAGCACTAGTCAGAGAAGACGAGAATGGACAACAGCCCGTATACTTCATCAGCAAAGCACTACAGGGATCCGAGCTGAACTACCAGAAAATAGAAAAATTCGCCTATACTCTCATTCTAACATCCCGACGACTCCGCCCTTACTTCCAGGCTCACACCATTAAGGTTCGAACTAACCAGCCCCTAAAAGGAATATTGTAGAAAACAGATTTAGCAGGTAGAATTTTACAATGTGCAGTTGAGCTGTCAGAATTCGACCTCCAATATGAAGCTCGGACGGTCATCAAATCACAGTATTTGGCCGACTTTATCGCAGAATTCACAAATGTCCAGGAAACCCTCACAGAATGGAATCTCTATGTAGACGGTTCTTCAAATAAAACTGGAAGCGGCGCAGGCATAATAATAGAAAGCAACCAAGGAACCCAAGTCGAGCTCTCCCTCAAGTTTGGGTTCCCGGCCTCAAATAACCAGGCGGAATACGAAGCATTGTTAGCTGGGTTGAAGCTGGCTAAAGAGGTGGGAGCTCAAAAACTCAACATTTACAGCGATTCACAAGTAGTCACATCACAAATAACAGGGAACTACCAAGCTAAAAATCCCATCATGAAAAAGTATTTGGATAAAACCAAGGAACAGCTCGGACAAATCGGGGATATAAGATCTGTCACATCCTCCACGAACAAAATGCCCGAGCTGACGCACTCTCGAAACTAGCCAGCACCAAACCAGGTAGCAACAATAGAAGCCTCATCCAGGAAATATTACAGAACCCGTCAATCTCGGAAGAAGAAAAAGTCCTGGCAATAGAAAACCAGGATCAAGGATGGATGACCCCCATAATCAACTACCTCGAAACAGGAACACTCCCCACAGAAGAAAAGGAGGCAAATAGGTCGAAAAGGGAGGCACAGTATTACACCATCATAAACAACATCCTATACAAAAGAGGGATCTCAGCACCATTATTAAAATGCGTGCCGACCTCCCACACAAAGGAAGTGTTAGAAGAAGTTCACGGCGGCATTTGTGGCAATCATATCGGAGCGCGGGCCCTCGCCAAAAAGTACTCCGGGCAGGGTTCTATTGGCCAACATTATAGAAAGAAGCCACAGAATTTGTAAAGACATGTCCACCATGTCAGAAACATGCCAACTTCCACATCGCCCCGCCAGAAGAACTCATCAGCATAACTTTGCCCTGGCCGTTTTCAAAATGGGGACTCGATCTTCTCAGCCCCTTTCCCCAGGGATCAGGACAAGTTAAATTTCTAATAGTAGGGGTAGATTACTTTACAAAGTGGATCGAGGCAGAACCCCTAGCCAACGCTACCGCCCAAAGAAGTCGGAAGTTCCTATATAGGAACATCGTTACAAGGTTCGGGGTCCCATACTCCATCACCACAGATAATGGCACCCAATTCATAGATGCAGGCTTTAGAAAACTAGTGGCCGACTTGAATATAAAACACCAATTCACCTCCGTCGAACATCCCCAAGCCAATGGACAAGCCGAAGCAGTCAACAAAGTCATACTGGCCGAGCTGAAACGGAGACTGCAAGAAGCAAAGGGGGCTTGGGCCGAGGAACTTCCACAAGTCCTATGGGCGTATCGAACAACCTCCCATTCTACTACGAACAAATCACCATTTTGCTTAGCATACGGAGTGGAGACAATGATTCCAATAGAAGTCGAGGAAGGGTCTCCCCGAGTAGTCTACTACAATGAACAAACCAATTCTCAACTTCAAAGAGAAGAGCTCGACCTACTTCCAGAAATCCAAGAAAGAGCTCGGATCAGAGAAGAAGCTCTAAAGCGCCGAATGGCTTCCAGATATAATCAAAGGGTAGTACCGAGAAGTTTTACAGAGAACGATCTTGTCCTAATCCGAAATGATATTGGAACAACTCGACCAGGAGAAGGAAAGCTGGCAGCAAACTGGAAAGGACCCTACCGAGTTATAGAAATACTTGGGAAGGGCTACTACAGACTGACCGAACTCGATGGACGAGAGCTTCCCAGATCATGGCACGCCTGCAACCTAAGAAGGTACTACAGTTAGAAAAGGTAAAGGAACTCATTATTGGATGCACTCTTTTTCCTGAAAAGGTTTTTTAATGAGGCACCAGGCTGAGACCTAGACACTATCCGACTTGAAAGGGATGAAAAAATTCCCACATATATATATTTCGCACTTTTCTTTCAATAAAACTTGTTTAGATATTCTACAAGATTTCAAGACGCATTAATCTGAAGTATTCATCGTCCGATTATAAAGCAATAGATCGGCAGAAAGTGAAAAACAATTTCACTGCACGATCACGATAAACATAACCGTCCGATAAAGGTGAAAACGCGATTCACCCCAAAGACGATCTAAAGATGCCAACCACTTTCTACAAATCGGCAAAGATGAACACAGAATAATGTAAGAAGTTATCGAAAGCAATCCAAAAAAGAACCTGACGAGGTCTTACGGATAGCTAAAAAATAACTTAAAGACTGGCCGACGTACAAAAGTCGGACCAAGTCAACCCAAGTTACAAGTAAACCCTGGAAAGAGGTCTGGCCAACCCTATTAAAGAGGATTACTTTAACTTAAGAAGAAATCGACCTAACGAAGTCGATTTCCTACAAAACGAAGTTATAAAAGTAATCCCTGAAAGAGACCTGACAAAGGTCCAAGAAAGAGGATTACAAAAATAACTTAAGAAGAGATCGACCTAACGAAGTCGATTTCCTACAAAATGAAGTTATAAAAGTAATCCCTGAAAGAGACCTGACAAAGGTCCAAGAAAGAAGATTACAAAAATAACTTAAGAAGAGATCGACCTAACGAAGTCGATTTCCTACAAAATGAAGTTATAAAAGTAATCCCTGAAAGAGACCTGACAAAGGTCCAAGAAAGAGGATCACAAATATAACTTAGAAAGAGATCGATCTACCGAAGTCAATCTTCTACAAGTTATAAAAGTAATCCGAATAAAGTTCCTAGAAAAAGGGATTACAAAAATAACTTAGAAGGGGACCAACGCAAAAGAATCGGTTACGGAGCGCCAAAAGTACGTATGAAAGCAAGAAAACCGAGAAATAGGTCGGACCCACATAGACACAAACTCAAAGGATCCAAGCCATGAGCAAAGCAATCCCAAGAAGTCGAGCTACAAGGTTCCAGCATTCTCAGAAAGCAGAAGAGAAAACAAGTCAAAAACCTTCATATAAACCACAAAGTTATAAAAGCCTCAGCGGCCATCAACACCTGCTAAAGATAGCGAGCTACTTTTGGTTTTTCAAAATAAAGTTGCTAAAACAAGCAACTAGAAACCGTCGGCAAAACAAACAAAGTTTTAAAAAGCCCACAAGCCGGGCCAACTATATAAATATCTAAAAAGAGATCAGCAAGCATCAGGAGCCTTCTTGGCATCATCAGGACAAGGAGAAGGAGGACGAGTCTGAATAGGCACGGCATCTATAGTTCCATCCTCTCGGTTCAGAACCTGGCAATCCGAATCAGGTGCAACCGGAGGAGCAGAAGAAGTCGACACTTTGGCAGAGGACACAGGAGGAGGATCAGCATCATCATCACCATCATCATCAGGGACAATCTTGCCATCCCTGACAACATTGTCCAGGCTGAAAGGGGTGAGATCGGCCTCGGGAGCAATGACCCGAACTTGCTCCTTCAAGTTCTCGTAAGCAGCAGTCACGCTGCCAACGAGATGACCTTAGAGCTCAGAATAATCTTCCCGGGCATTGTTCAACTCCTCCCTCAGCGCATCACCTCCCGATAAGTCGTAACGTAACTCTCCTTATGCATCAAGGCTGTGTCCTCGGCCAACCTCAAAGAAGCTGCCAGTGAAAGGGAACTCGCCTTCTCATTCTCTAGATCCTTCTCCAACTTGGTCACCTTCAATTCAAGCTCCTCCTTCAGCCCCTTCATCCGGTCAAACTCCTGCTTTGCCTCCTCCATAAATGCCTTGGTAGCATGGAGAGGAAGATTTTGAGTAGTCCGGTATATAGCAGCCGCCATATACGCCATCTGTACGTGATTTCGGGCCATAAATTCCAAATGATGAAGGATGGACACATCGTCCATCGAGAGGGTACCATAGGGACCGATTTGCTGATCCACAAATTCAATAGCATTAAAATTGGGAGCATTGAGGTCGAAAGGCTCAGTTGTTTTTTGTTTTTATTGGGAGGAGCAACATAAGGAGCAGCAGAAGTAGGGTGAGGATCCACCAGACGAACCCAGGGAGTGGGGATCACCTTCTTCACCCCAGGGGAACTCGGTACAGACGGCTTCGCGTGCACTTGGGAGGATCCTTCCCAGCCACCTTGGCCGAGATGTTTCTAGCAGCAGTTGCCCTCTGCGCCCTTTTAAAAGCTTTCATGGCTTCATTATTCTTCATTGCCTCTACAAATAAAACAGGAATTAAGCCACAAGTCGGAAAGGACAGTCACAAGCAATATAAACAGATAAAAAAGGAAACACAAAATAACCAGCTCAGTTTAAAGAAGAGAGGGATTGGTTAGAAATTTCTTTGTGTCGAGATGGGGAGGTTGCCCCTAGTGTTCTTCCAAGACAGTCACAAAGGCTCGCTCAGCCTCATCCAACATTTCCCACGTATATCGGGACACCCTCACATCCTTTTGCCATTCCAAGGGAAAAACAGGCTCGTTATTTTCATCCAGAAAGAAGGGCCGAGCTCCTTCAACAGCTCGGACCTTGAAAAAGTAGTTTTTAAAATCACGGAATGACTCGTCAAACATGGAAAAGACCTTCTTTCCCTGGGTAGAGCGAAAGGAGACCCAAGCTGCCTTCTTTTTTACCACTCCGGGCTTAGTCAAGACAAACAGATAGAAAAAGAGAGATTGGGAAGCAGGGATACCAAAACCATTGAACAACAATTGAAAAATCTTTATGAAACCCCAAGAATTAGGGTGAAGTTGAGAGGGGGCGACATTGCAGGACAATAACAAGTCGGCCTCAAATTTAGTAAAAGGAAGGGTGATACCCAACGGACCAAAGAAAAGTCATAAACATAGAAGAAAGGGCGATCGTCAACAACCCGAGTAGAGAAGCAGACTCTCTCTTCGGAGGAGGGAGGGACAAGTTCATAGTTCTTCTCATCACCTGGATTACTACAGACCCTATGAAACTGCCTAAGCTGCGCACAAAACTCGGAATCAACCAAGGAGACACATATAAGGACCATTGAGTCCACTCAATCAGCCATGCCCTCAGGAACCCGGGAAGCATCTCTACAACGTTATTGCGAGAAGACATGAGGCCAACTAAATCCTACAATAAGAAAAGAAGAGTGGATTACTAAAAAAGCATCTCGAACAAGGGGTAAAACAACTCGACGGCGAACAAAAAAGGAAAGCCCCAAGATTCAAACCAAAATCCTGAGGCATCCTTTGGAGGCAGTAATAAAGCAAGGATTCAAGAAATTTCTACAGCTTACGCCCCGGCACTCGTCAGAAAGAAAATAAAGTCTCAAAGGAAACAAAGGAAGTAAAAACAAAAACACAAAGTCACCACCTTCCTACAGTCTATCAGCAAAAAGCATTGTCAAACATCAAAAATGCCAAGAAGAAAATCACCAAAGACACAAAGTTTTTCAAGATCAAGCAAAAATCATCATCAAAGGCGCAACCAGAAGCGGCGACAACATGCAAAAGCCCTAAGAAAAGATTCAAGCAACGAGAAAAGCAAAAGACTCGCACCAAAAAACGAAGAAATTCCAGAACACGCAAACAGTCAGGCATGGTAAAAACAGAAAGATCCCAACTTTCTCTGAGCAAAATTCAAACTTTCTACCGACATATAAAAGGAACAGAGGAAGAGAAATCGAACCTAGAGAAATAGAAGAAAAACCTCAAAGGAAAGCCGAAGAGCAGAAGCAACAAAGCCACCCCTCGAAGCGAAAAACCGCAAAGATAGAAGGAGAAAATCTGGAAATCACACCTCTTCCACAGAGAGCAATAACAGAACAGACGTTGCAGGAAGAAGTTACGAAAAAACAGAAAATGAGAGAGTAAAGGGAGAAGTTACGAAGAAGAGCGAAGAAGAGAAACCGTTTTTGATTGAGAAAATTCAAAATAAAAGCCAGGAGAAAACGGGGCAATTAATACCAATTAATGAAGGTATTAAACCCTTTCACGTTCCCAAAAGCAAAGCGCGCGCCTTTAGAGGAAAACGTTCTACATTCAAAAGATTCTACAAAAGAAGAATTTGACAAATGCTTGAGTTTGGCTTCGTCATGAAAGGACCGAAGTCAAAAAACTCGACCTCAACAGAAAGACCGAGCTCAAGCAGGGGCACTGTTCATACCCTGGGTCGAGCTGTCCGACCTGGGATGTTCGACAGACAAAGCAACCGACCTCTTTAGGTCAGGACAACCCGACCTCTTTCCAAAGAGCTCGGCCAAGTTACTAGGAATGCCCAAAGAAGGGCCCAAATAGAGGAACACGCCCCAAATCCTAAGGCGGCCCAAATCTACAGAGAGAAGGGCGGTTCCCTTGAAGATAAGATGACCTCACTTGAAGATAAGATAAGATAAGATAACTAACTTATCTTATCCACAGAAGGTCATATCTCACCATTATAAATACACTGGAGCACCCAGGTATAACTCATACTCTGATTCTACTCAATACCTGCTTAATACCCTTGCTAACTTAAGCATCGGAGACCCTTGCAGGTACCCCCACCCTCCGGGAACGAAGGATCAGCACTCTCACCAAGTCCAACGAGTCGGACACGGCCGCTCCAGCCACCATCATCAAGTCAGACACAACAATTCCGACCAGCACAGAAGATCTCGTCCGAGATCGACCTACAATTTCAGGTAACCCTCGAAACACTATCTCTTGTGCCTCATCGTCTTCTTCAACTTCTTCTATCTCAATTCCCTCCTCATCTTGAGTGACTATTATTGTGCTTGCTCTCTTTGGCCTCCTCTCTTTCAATTCGGTTCTGGACCTCAATGTAATGGCATTGATGGCACCCTTGAGGTTGGGTAGAGGTTAAGAGGGGATGGCATTAGAACTAGAGACTTAAGGAGTGGAGGTAGAAGGTGGTTCTAAGCGCGCTACAAGGGCTCTAAGAGTGGATGTAAGACCAGGGAGACTAGAGGTGGGTGTATTTTGAAGTTCTCTTTGTCCTTGAAGGATGGTACGGAGGGTCTTATCTTGGTTGGAAGGTGAAGGATACGTGAGTTGGGGGTTTTATGTTTAGTTGGGTTGAGGTGGTTGTCTTTGATGTGGTAGTAGGTAGGTTTGGTAGTTTCTTCCTTGGTTTGGTTGGAGTATGGTTGGTTTTGTTGGTATGGTAGGTTTTGTTGGTATCGTTGTTGTTGATGGTTGGTGTTCCACCTTTGATTCCCTCCATTATCCCTTCTTCCTTGATTATAGCTATCCCTCCAACCTGGTTAGAGTTCTCTTGCCAACTTTGGTTGTAATTGCCTCCGTGGTTGTGTTTCCTTGTTGGCGACACCCTTGGTTCAGCTGGTCATAGAAATTGAGGGTAGCCGCTAGGGTGTTGTCTTCTTGGAGGGTTGGACACTCATCCGTGTAGTGAGAGTAACAAGAGCAAATCCCATACGAACATTAAGGAACCAATTGTTGACTTGGTTGGTGTCGAGGAGATGGAGGTTGAGATTGTTGTTGAGGTTGTTGTTTGCCAAGTTGGAGTTGCTTAAGAATACTTATCATCTCACCCAAGGATTTGGCAAGGGCGGCGGTCTCACTATTAGAAGATACTTCATTTATGATCTTTGGATGGTAGGTGGTGCGCGAAATTGTGAACAATACTTTTCACAACTCTCATAATCCCCGGTCATGAACTCCAAAAACTTGGTAGCTCAATTCCATGGCATTACACAACTTCGCACAACTAACCAGCAAGTGCACTGGGTCGTCCAAGTAATACCTTACGTGAGTAAGGGTCGATCCCACGGAGATTGTTAGTATGAAGCAAGCTATGGTCATCTTGTAAATCTTAGTCAGGCAGACTCAAATGGATATGGTGATGAACGAAAATAACATAAAAGATAAAGATAGAGATACTTATGTAATTCATTGGTAGGAACTTCAGATAAGCGCATGAAGATGCCTTCCCTTCCGTCTCTCTGCTTTCCTACTGTCTTCATCCAATCCTTCTTATTCCTTTCCATGGCAAGCTTGTGTAGGGTTTCACCGTTGTCAATGGCTACCTCCCATCCTCTCAGTGAAAACGATTGCATATGCTCTGTCACAGCACGCGGAATTCAGCTGTCGGTTCTCGGTCAGGCCGGAATAGAATCCATTGATTCTTTTGCGTCTGTCACTAACGCCCCGCCTGCTAGGAGTTTGAAGCACGTCACAGTCATTCAATCATTGAATCCTACTCAGAATACCACAGACAAGGTTTAGACCTTCCGGATTCTCTTGAATGCTGCCATCAGTTCTCGCCTATACCACGAAGACTCTGATCTCACGGAATGGTTGGCTCGTTTTTCAGGCGAGCACTCGGTTGTCAGGCGATCAACCATGCATCGTGCAATCAGGAATCCAAGAGATATTCACTAGAGCTTTGGTTGCTTGTAGAACAAAAGTGGTTGTCAGTCACCTTGTTCATAAGTGAGAATGATGATGAGTGTCACGGATCATCACATTCATCAAGTTGAAGAACAAGTGATATCTTAGAACAAGAACAAGCGGAATTGAATGGAAGAACAATAGTAATTGCATTAATACTCGAGGTACAGCAGAGCTCCACACCTTAATCTATGGTGTGTAGAAACTCCACCGTTGAAAATACATAAGCATAAGGTCTAGGCATGGCCGAATGGCCAGCCTCCCAAAGTGAGTTCAATCATAAAACATGATCAAAAGCTCTCTATGATCTAAGAACTAGATGTCCAAAGATGAAAAATACAATAGTAAAAGGTCCTATATATAGAGAACTAGTAGCCTAGGGTGTACAGAGATGAGTAAATGACATAAAAATCCACTTTCGGGCCCACTTGGTGTGCTTGGGCTGAGCAATGAAGCAATTTCGTGTAGAGACTCTTCTTGGAGTTAAACGCCAGCTTTTATTCCAGTTTGGGCGTTTAACTCCCATTTGGGTGCCAGTTCCAGCGTTTAACGCTGGAAATCCTGAGGGTGACTTTGAACGCCGGTTTGGGCCATCAATCTTGGGCAAAGTATGGACTATCATATATTGCTGGAAAGCCCAGGATGTCTACTTTCCAAAGCCATTGAGAGCGCGCCAATTGGGCTTCTGTAGCTCCAGAAAATCCACTTCGAGTGCAGGGAGGTCAGAATCCAACAGCATCTGCAGTCCTTTTTAGTCTCTGAATCAGATTTTTGCTCAGGTCCCTCAATTTCAGCCAGAAAATACCTGAAATCACAGAAAAACACACAAACTCATAGTAAAGTCCAGAAAAGTGATTTTTAACTAAAAACTAATAAAAATATACTAAAAACTAACTAGATCATACCAAAAACATACTAAAAACAATGCCAAAAAGTGTATAAATTATCCGCTCATCACAACACCAAACTTAAATTGTTGCTTGTCCTCAAGCAACTGAAAATCAAATAAGATAAAAAGAGAGAATATGCAATGAATTCCAAAAACATCTATGAAGATCAGTATTAATTAGATGAGCGGGGCTTTTAGCTTTTTGCCTCTGAACAGTTTTGGCATCTCACTCTATCCTTTGAAATTCAGAATGGTTGGCTTCTTTAGGAACTCAGAATCCAGATAGTGTTATTGATTCTCCTAGTAGAGTATGATGATTCTTGAACACAGCTACTTTATGAGTCTTGGCCGTGGCCCAAAGCACTCTGTCTTCCAGTATTACCACCGGATACATACATGCCACAGACACATAATTGGGTGAACCTTTTTAGATTGTGACTCAGCTTTGCTAAAGTCCCCAATTAGAGGTGTCCAGGGTTCTTAAGCACACTCTTTTTGCCTTGGATCACAACTTTATTTCTTTCTTTTTCTTTCTTTTTCTCTTTCTTTTTTTTCGGTGTTTTTTTTTTGTATTCACTGCTTTTTCTTGCTTCAAGAATCATTTTTAATGATTTTTCAGATCCTCAGTAACATGTCTCCTTTTTCATCATTCTTTCAAGAGCCAACATTCATGAACCACAAATTCAAAGACATATGCACTGTTCAAGCATACATTCAGAGAACAAGAGTATTGCCACCACATCAAATAATTAAACTATTATAAAATTCAAAATTCATGCAATTCTTTCTTTTTTTTCATTAAGCACGTTTTTATTCAAGAAAGGTGATGGATTCATAGGACATTCATAACTTTAAGGCATAGACACTAAGACACTAATGATCACAAGACACAAACATGGATAAACATAAGCACTAAAATTCGAAAAACAGAAAATAAAGAACAAGGAGATTAAAGAACGGGTCCACCTTAGTGATGGCGGCTCTTTCTTCCTCTTGAAGATCCTATGGAGTGCTTGAGCTCCTCAATGTCTCTTCCTTGTCTTTGTTGCTCCTCTCTCATGATTCTTTGATCTTCTCTAATTTCATGGAGGATGATGGAGTGTTCTTGATGCTCCACCCTTAGTTGTCCCATGTTGGAACTCAATTCTCCTAGGGAGGTGTTCAGTTGTTCCCAATAGTTTTGTGGAGGAAAGTGCATCCCTTGGGGCATCTCAGGGATCTCATGATGAGTGGGGTCTCTTGTGTGCTCCATCCTTTTCTTAGTGATGGGCTTATCCTCATCAATAGGGATGTCTCCCTCTATGTCAACTCCCACTGAATAACAGAGGTGACAAATGAGATGAGGAAAGGCTAACCTTGCTAAGGTAGAGGACTTGTCCGCCACCTTATAGAGTTCTTGGGCTATAACCTCATGAACTTCCACTTCTTCTCCAATCATGATGCTATAAATCATGATGGCCCGGTCTAGAGTAACTTCGGACCGGTTGCTAGTGGGAATGATTGAGCGTTGAATGAACTCCAACCATCCTCTAGCCACGGGTTTGAGGTCATGCCTTCTCAATTGAACCGGCTTACCTCTTGAATCTCTCTTCCATTGTGCGCCCTCTTCACATATGACTGTGAGGACTTGGTCCAACCTTTGATCAAAGTTGACCCTTCTAGTGTAAGGATGTTCATCTCCTTGCATCATGGGCAAATTGAATGCCAACCTTACACTTTCCGGACTAAAATCCAAGTAATTCCGCCGAACCATAGTAAAATAATTCTTTGGATTCGGGTTCACACTTTGATCATGGTTCTTGATGATCCATGCATTGGCATAGAACTCTTGAACCATCAAGATTCCGACTTGTTGAATGGGGTTGGTAAGAACTTCCCAACCTCTTCTTCGGATCTCATGTCGGATCTCCGGATATTCACCCTTTTTGAGTGAAAAGGGGACCTCGGGGATCACCTTCTTCAAGGCCACAACTTCATAGAAGTGGTCTTGATGCACCCTTGAGATGAATCTCTCCATCTCCCATGACTCGGAGGTGGAAGCTTTTGCCTTCCCTTTCCTCTTTTTAGAGGTTTCTCCGGCCTTGGATGCCATAAATGGTTATGGAAAAACAAAAAGCAATGCTTTTACCACACCAAACTTAAAATGTTTGCTCGTCCTCGAGCAAAAGAAGAAAGAAGAGAGTAGAAGAAGAAGAAATGAGGAGAAAGGGAATGGCTTTGTATTCGGCCAAAGGGGAGAGAGATGGTGTTTAAGGTGTGTGAAAATGAAGGAGTGAAGGAGGGTTTATATAGGAGAGGGGGAGAGGGTTGCTCGGCCATTTGAGGGTGGGTTTGGGTGGGAAAGTGGTTTGAATTTGAATGGAGGGGTAGGTGGGGTTTTATGAAGGATGGATGTGAGTGGTGAAGAGAAAGAAGGGATTTGATAGGTGAGGGGTTTTGGGGGAAGAGGTGTTGAGGTGATTGGTGAAGAAGGAGAGAGAGAGTGGTAGGGTAGGTGGGGATCCTGTGGGGTCCACAGATCCTGAGGTGTCAAGGAAAAGTCATCCCTGCACCAAATGGCATGCAAAATCACGTTTTGTGCCATTTCTGGCGTTAAACGCCGGGCTGGTGCCCATTCTTGGCTGGCGTTTAACGCCAGTCTGGTGCCCCTTTCTGGCGTTAAACGCCCAGAATGGTGCCAGACTGGGCGTTAAACGCCCAACAGCTAACCTTACTGGCGTTTAAACGCCAGTAAGTGCGTCCTCCAGGGTGTGCTGTTTTTCTTCCTGTTTTTCATTCTGTTTTTGCTTTTTTCATTGATTTTGTGACTTCTTATGATCATCAACCTACAAAAAAGGTAAAATAACAAAAGAAAATAGTTAATTATAAAATATTGGGTTGCCTCCCAACAAGCGCTTCTTTAATGTCATTAGCTTGACAGAGGACTCTCATGGAGCCTCACAGATACTCAGAGCCATGTTGGAACCTCCCAACACCAAACTTAGAGTTTGAATGTGGGGTTCAACACCAAACTTAGAGTTTGGTTGTGGCCTCCCAACACCAAACTTAGAGTTTGACTGTGGGGCTCTGTTTGGCTCTGTTTTGAGAGAAGCTCTTCATGCTTCTTCTCCATGGTGATAGAGGGATATCCTTGGGCCTTAAACACCAAGGATTCTTCATTCACTTGAATGATCAGTTCGCCTCTATCAACATCAATCACAGCCTTTGCTGTGGCTAGGAAGGGTCTGCCAAGGATGATGGTTTCATCCATGCACTTCCCAGTCTCTAGGACTATGAAATCAGCAGGGATGTAATGGTTTTCAATTTTCACCAAAACATCCTCTACAAGTCCATGAGCTTGTTTTCTTGAGTTGTCTGCCATCTCTAGTGAGATTTTGCAGCTTGCACCTCAAAGATCCCTAGCTTCTCCATTACAGAGAGGGGCATGAGGTTTACACTTGACCCTAAGTCACACAAGGCCTTCTTGAAGGTCATGGTGCCTATGGCACAAGGTATTGAAAACTTCCCAGGATCCTGCCTCTTTTGAGGCAGTTTCTGTCTTGACAAGTCATCCAGTTCTTTGGTGAGCAAAGGGGGTTCATCCTCCCAAGTTCATCTCCAAATAACTTGTCATTTAGCTTCATGATTGCTCCAAGGTATTTAGCAACTTGCTCTTCAGTGACATACTCATCCTCTTCAGAGGAAGAATACTCATCAGAGCTCATGAATGGCAGAAGTAATTCCAATGGAATCTCTATGGTCTCATTTTGAGCCTTAGATTCCCATGGTTCCTCATTGGGGAACTCAATGGAGGCCAGTGCACGCCCATTGAGGTCTTCCTCAGTGGCGTTCACTGCCTCTCCTTCCTCCCAGAATTCGGCCATGTTAATGGCTTTGCACTCTCCTTTTGGATTTTCTTCTGTGTTGCTTGGGAGAGTACTAGGAGGGAGTCCAGTAACTTTCTTGCTCAGCTGACCCACTTGTCCTTCCAAATTCCTGATGGAGGACCTTGTTTCAGTCATGAAACTTTGAGTGGTTTTGATTAGATCAGAGACCATTGTTGCTAAGTCAGAGGTATTCTGCTTAGAACTCTCTGTCTGTTGCTGAGAAGATGATGGAAAAGGCTTGCCATTGCTAAACCTGTTTCTTCCACCATTATTGTTATTGAAACCTTGTTGAGGTCTTTCTTGATTCTTCCATGAGAAATTTGGGTGATTTCTCCCTGAAGAATTGTAGGTGTTTCCATAGGGTTCTCCTAGGTAATTCACCTCTTCCATTGAAGGGTTCTCAGGATCATAGGCTTCTTCCTCAGATGAAGCTTCCTTAGTACTGCTTGGTGCATTTTGCATTCCAGACAGACTTTGAGAAATCAAATTGACTTGTTGAGTCAATATCTTGTTCTGAGCCAATATGGCATTCAGAGTATCAATCTCAAGAACTCCTTTCTTCTGATTAGCCCCATTGTTCACAGGATTCCTTTCAGAAGTGTACATGAATTGGTTATTTGCAACCATTTCAATTAGTTCTTGAGCTTCTGTAGGCGTCTTCTTCAGATGAAGAGATCCTCCAGCAGAGCTATCCAAAGACATCTTGGATAGTTCATAGAGACCATCATAGAAAATACCTATGATGCTCCATTCAGAAAGCATGTCAGATGGACACTTTCTGATTAATTGTTTGTATCTTTCCCAAGCTTCATAGAGGGATTCACCATCCTTCTGTCTGAAGGTTTGGACTTCCACTCTAAGCTTGCTCAATTTTTGAGGTGGAAAAAACTTTGCCAAGAAGGCATTTACTAGCTTTTCCCAAGAGTCCAGGCTTTCTTTAGGTTGAGAATCCAACCATGTTCTAGCTCTGTCTCTTACAGCAAAAGGGAATAGCATCAGTCTGTAGACCTCAGGGTCTACCCCATTAGTCTTGACAGTGTCACAGATTTGCAAGAACTCAGCTAAAAACTGATGAGGATCTTCCAATGGAAGTCCATGGAACTTGCAATTCTGTTGCATTAGAGAAACTAATTGAGGCTTAAGCTCAAAGTTGTTTGCTCCAATGGCAGGGATAGAGATGCTTCTCCCATAGAAGTCGGGAGTAGGTGCAGTAAGGTCACCCAGCACCTTCCTTGCATTGTTTGCATTGTTATTGTTTTCGGCTGCCATGTGTTCTTCTTCTTTGAAGAATTCGGTCAGGTCCTCTAAAGAGAGTTGTGCTTCGGCTTCTCTTAGCTTTCTCTTCAAGGTCCTTTCAGGTTCAGGATCAGGCTCAACAAGAATGCTTTTGTCTTTGCTCCTGCTCATAAGAAAGAGAAGGGAACAAGAAAATGTGGAATCCTCTATGTCACAGTATAGAGATTCCTTGAAGTGTCAGAGGAAAAGAAGAGTAGAAGACAGAAGTAGAAAATTCGAACTTATCAAAGGAGATGGAGTTCGAATTTTGCATTAAGGAATAGTGTTAGTCCATAAATAGAAGGATGTGAGAAGAAGGGAGGTAATTTTCGAAAATTAAGTGAATGATTTTGAAAACATTTTTGAAAAACTCTAATTGATTTTCGAAAATAAGAGTGGGAAAGAAATCAAGTGATTTTTTTGAAAAAGATTTTGAAATTAGAAATCAAAAGATTTGATTGAAAACTATTTTGAAAAAGATGTGGTTGAGAAGATATGATTGATTTTAAAAAGATGTGATTGAGAAGATATGATTTGAAAAACATTTTAAAAAAGATTTGATTTTGAAATTTAGTAACTTGGCTATCAAGAAAAGATATGATTCAAACATTAAACCTTTCTCAACAAAGAAGGCAACATACTTGAAATGTTGAATCAAATCATTAATTGATAGTAAGTATCTTTGAAAAAGGAAAGAAATTGATTTTGAAAACATTTGATTGAAAAGATATGATTTGAAAAAGATTTGATTTTGAAAAACTTTGAAAACTTGAAAAAAATTTGATTCGAAAACAAAATTCTCCCCCTTGTGCCATACTGGCATTAACGCCCAGAATGGTGCACATTCTGGCGTTTAACGCCCAAAACTATACCCTTTTGGGCGTTAAACGCCCAACCAGGTACCCTGGCTGGCGTTTAAACGCCAGTCTGTCCTTCTTCACTGGGCGTTTTGAACGCCCAGCTTTTTCTGTGTAATTCCTCTGCTGTATGTTCTGAATCTTCAATTCTCTGTATTATTGACTTGAAAAGACACAAATTAAAAATATTTTTGGATTTTTAATAATCAAAATGCAACTAAAATCAAATAACAATGCATGCAAGATACCAAACTTAGCAGTTTGTATACTACTGACACCAACAATATGAGAATGCATATGAGACACACAAAACACTCAAGTCAATAGAATTCAAAGATCAGAGCACGGAAATCATCAAGAATTACTTGAAGATCCTTAAGACACATGAATGAATGCATGCAATTGACACCAAACTTAAGATGAGACACTAGACTCAAACAAGAAATTTTTGGATTTTATGATTTTTTTTATTTTTTTGTGTTTTTCGAAAATTAAGTGGAAAAAGATATCAAAATTCTTAATGAGAATTCCAGGAATCAGTGCAATGCTAGTCTAGGACTCCGGTCCAAGAATTAGACATGGTTTCACAGCCAGCCAAGCTTTCAAAGAAAGCTTCGGTCCAAAACACTAGACATGGCCAAAGGCCAGCCAAGCCTTAGCAAATCACTGCTCCAAGAGCAAGATTGATAAAAATCAACAAGTTCTTGTGATGATAAGTTGAAACCTCGGTCCAATGAGATTAGACATGGCTTCTCAGCCAGCCAGACTTCAACAATCATCATGAAACTCTAGAATTCATCTTCAAGAATTTCGAAAAAAAATACCTAATCTAAGCAACAAGATGAACCGTCAGTTGTCCAAACTGAACAATCCCCGGCATTGTTACCAAAAGCTTGCTCAAAACTTGAACAATCCCCGGCAACGGCGCCAAAAACTTGGTGCGCGAAATTGTGAACAATACTTTTCACAACTCTCATAATCCCCGGTCATGAACTCCAAAAACTTGGTAGCTCAATTCCATGGCATTACACAACTTCGCACAACTAACCAGCAAGTGCACTGGGTCGTCCAAGTAATACCTTACGTGAGTAAGGGTCGATCCCACGGAGATTGTTAGTATGAAGCAAGCTATGGTCATCTTGTAAATCTTAGTCAGGCAGACTCAAATGGATATGGTGATGAACAAAATAACATAAAAGATAAAGATAGAGATACTTATGTAATTCATTGGTAGGAACTTCAGATAAGCGCATGAAGATGCCTTCCCTTCCGTCTCTCTGCTTTCCTACTGTCTTCATCCAATCCTTCTTATTCCTTTCCATGGCAAGCTTGTGTAGGGTTTCACCGTTGTCAATGGCTACCTCCCATCCTCTCAGTGAAAACAATTGCATATGCTCTGTCACAGCACGCGGAATTCAGCTGTCGGTTCTCGGTCAGGCCGGAATAGAATCCATTGATTCTTTTGCGTCTGTCACTAACGCCCCGCCTGCTAGGAGTTTGAAGCACGTCACAGTCATTCAATCATTGAATCCTACTCAGAATACCACAGACAAGGTTTAGACCTTCCGGATTCTCTTGAATGTTGCCATCAGTTCTCGCCTATACCACGAAGACTCTGATCTCACGGAATGGTTGGCTCGTTTGTCAGGCGAGCACTCGGTTGTCAGGCGATCAACCATGCATCGTGCAATCAGGAATCCAAGAGATATTCACTAGAGCTTTGGTTGCTTGTAGAACAAAAGTGGTTGTCAGTCACCTTGTTCATAAGTGAGAATGATGATGAGTGTCACGGATCATCACAT
Source organism: Arachis stenosperma (assembly GCF_014773155.1). Classification (NCBI taxonomy): domain Eukaryota; kingdom Viridiplantae; phylum Streptophyta; class Magnoliopsida; order Fabales; family Fabaceae; genus Arachis; species Arachis stenosperma. Next base: position 2,190,349 of record NW_026651369.1, read on the forward strand.
TCATCAAGTTGAAGAACAAGTGATATCTTAGAACAAGAACAAGCGGAATTGAATGGAAGAACAATAGTAATTGCATTAATACTCGAGGTACAGCAGAGCTCCACACCTTAATCTATGGTGTGTAGAAACTCCACCGTTGAAAATACATAAGCATAAGGTCTAGGCATGGCCGAATGGCCAGCCTCCCAAAGTGAGTTCAATCATAAAACATGATCAAAATCTCTCTATGATCTAAGAACTAGATGTCCAAAGATGAAAAATACAATAGTAAAAGGTCCTATATATAGAGAACTAGTAGCCTAGGGTGTACAGAGATGAGTAAATGACATAAAAATCCACTTCCGGGCCCACTTGGTGTGTGCTTGGGCTCAGCAATGAAGCAATTTCGTGTAGAGACTCTTCTTGGAGTTAAACGCCAGCTTTTATTCCAGTTTGGGCGTTTAACTCCCATTTGGGTGCCAGTTCCAGCGTTTAACGCTGGAATTCCTGAGGGTGACTTTGAACGCCGGTTTGGGCCATCAAATCTTGGGCAAAGTATGGACTATCATATATTGCTGGAAAGCCCAGGATGTCTACTTTCCAACGCCGTTGAGAGCGCGCCAATTGGGCTTCTGTAGCTCCAGAAAATCCACTTCGAGTGCAGGGAGGTCAGAATCCAACAGCATCTGCAGTCCTTTTTAGTCTCTGAATCAGATTTTTGCTCAGGTCCCTCAATTTCAGCCAGAAAATACCTGAAATCACAGAAAAACACACAAACTCATAGTAAAGTCCAGAAAAGTGATTTTTAACTAAAAACTAATAAAATATACTAAAAACTAACTAGATCATACCAAAAACATACTAAAAACAATGCCAAAAAGTGTATAAATTATCCGCTCATCACTAAGCATGAGCTTTACACGTGCAGAGGCTTCTCTTGGAGTTAAACGCCAAGTTGTAACATGTTTTGGATTTTTAACTCTGGTTTGTGACGTGTTTCTGGCGTTTTACTCCAGAATGCAGCATGGAACTGACGTTGAACGCCACTTTGCGTCATCTATGCTCGTACAAAGTATGAACCATTATATATTGCTGGAAAGCTCTGGATGTCTACTTTTCAACGACGTGAGAGTGCACCATTTGGAATTCTGTAGCTCCAGAAAATCCATTTCGAGTGCAGGGAGGTTAGAATCCAACAGCATCAGCAGTCCTTTGTCAGCCTCCTATCAAACTTTTGCTCAGGTTCCTCAATTTTAGCCAGAAAATACCTGAAATCATAGAAAAACACAAAAACTCATAGTAAAGTCCAGAAATGTGAATTTTGCATAAAAACTAATGAAAACATCCCTAAAAGTAGCTAGATCCTACTAAAAACTACCTAAAACAATGCCAAAAAGCGTATTAATTATCCACTCATCAACCTTCGATACCAAGTGGCACGCCTATGGTGAGTGTTCCTCCTGGGATGATGAGTTGGCGTGCCACGCCCCTTGGCTCAAGTGGCACGCCCATAGAAAGTGATGAGTTAGGCGTGCCACGCCCAACCTGGCGTGCCACGCCCCCTTTAGTGTCCTCATTGTTGCTCTCTGGAACTTTGTACTAGCGTTCCACGCCCAATTCTTGGGGTGCCACGCCCATATGAATGCTTGAGAATCCTCCTCTGGAATTTAGTACTGGCATGCCACGCCCAGCTCCTGACGTGGCACGCTAGTTCATTTTTGTGGCACTTGCGCTAAGTGGCACGCCCGCTTCACACGCCTAGCTCATTTTTGTTGTTTTCTTCCCCTTTTTGGAGTCTTTTTCACCTGAAATTCAGCACAACTCATCTCAAAGTAATGTACCATAATATTCATCAAATAATGCATGAATTTTAATGATCAAATGAGATTTATGCTCTTTTATGGTTCTCCTATTCAAGAAAGAAGGGTAGATGATGCAAGTCATCACAACACCAAACTTAAGCTTTGCTTGTCCCAAGAAAATTAATGTGAGTAGGTCTGTTATGAATTGAGACCTTGGCCTTGAATGAATGCAACATGACTAAGGGTAGGACTAAGTGTTCAACACATGTATGAATGTTTTAACGTCATAAAGAACTCTTAGATCTTTGAGGGTTCTTTCAAGTATAAGCTTCAGGGGTCCTTTCTATTGATTGTCACCTTGAAGTAGTAAGAGTTGTTTCACTTTCTTTTGGTTGTGCTTTCTTGACCACGACTCTAAGTGTTTTGTTTCAAGACAACCCTATAATTAGGCTTTCAATTAGCACTCCCAAACTAGTTGGTTCTAGGGTATTAGATGTTGAAACACCCCTAAGAATTTACTTGCCCAGGTCTCTTCTTGACACATCTTCACCACAAGCATCTACTAGGATCTTTAACTCTTTTTGAGCTTTTTAATGTTTCTTTCCCATCCTAGTAGTTGATGCTCAGAGCCTTAGGTCTTTATTACTTACTACTTCTTAGTTCTATGGATATTCATGGAGTACCCCTTAACTTTTTCATGTTATACCTTCTAAGACTAGTTGCTTTCCATGACTCATTTTCTTTTTTTAGTTCATTCAGGGTTCTACACTTAGTTCCTTGTTTCTTAGTTTATTGAATGATCTCTCTTGGCCTTGGTCTCTCTTACTCTTGTTTTTGCACAGCTCACAGCAACTCTTATGGAGACAAGCTCTACTTTATTTATGTTGAAAATGAAGACTTGAAATACATTGCATTTTCTTTCTTGTAGTTTAAAGGACTCATAAAGGACTTCAAGCATGAAATAAAACTAAGTAGAAAACATAAACTACCCTAGCATGACTATTTATTCTTGACAGAAAGTAAATCAAACCAAAGCTTAAACATGATTCAGAAATTAGAGTGTCAACCATGGGACTTAACAACCTTGAGCAGCTTAAATCTTCAGTTCATTGGCCCCTTTCCTTTGTCTTTCTTCTTGGAAGGGGAGGAGTCATCTTCTTCCTTCTTGGAGGGTCCTTCTTGTGCTTTCTTGTCCTTGGGCTTCCAGAATCCAAGCCTTCTCATGTAGGACTTCACACTTTCTTTGTGCTGGTATGCGATTTCCTCTTACCGTGCGCTGAGTTCCTCTAATTTCTACAAATAGGTGGGATAATTGGGATTCATGTTGGCTACTGCATTGTACAAGTAGCTCAAATTAGTTTGTGCATAGCAGTCATATTCCCCTCTTGATACATTTCTGGCTTTATCTAGGTACCTGAATTCAGCAAGGCTCTCCATTTGATGTTGTTGATGTTCCAAAATCATCCCCAAGCTGCCTTGCAATTCTCCCCAGTTGATATGGTCCTGCTGCTCCTTCAGGTGCTCAAAGCTTCCTTGGAGTTGTTGTATGTTCTCATTGACTTGGTCCCATTTCTTTTGTTTATAGTCTTTGAATTTGTTGACATCTTCTCTCAGGTGATTGGTGCACGAAATTGCAATCACACTTTTGCAATTCCGCACAACTAACCAGCAAGTGCACTGGGTCGTCCAAGTAATACCTTACGTGAGTAAGGGTCGATCCCACGGAGATTGTCGGCTTGAAGCAAGCTATGGTTATCTTGTAACTCTTAGTCAGGATATCAATAATTATCAGGGTTGATCGTAAAAAGTAAAAGAACATGAAATAAATACTTGTTTTGCAGTAATGGAGAACAGGTTGAGGTTTTGGAGATGCTCTATCTTCTGAATCTCTACTTTCCTACTTTCTTCTTCTTCATGCACGCAAGACTCCTTCCTTGGCAAGCTGTATGTAGGGTTTTACCGTTGTCAAAGGCTACCTCCCATCCTCTTAGTGAAAATGTTCAACGTGCTCTGTCACAGCACGGCTAATCATCTGTCGGTTCTCAATCAGGTTGGAATAAATCCAGTGATTCTTTTGCGTCTGTCACTAACGCCCAGCCTTCAGGAGTTTGAAGCTCGTCACAGTCATTCAATCCTTATCCTACTCAGAATACCACAGACAAGGTTTAGACCTTCCGGATTCTCTTGAATGCCGCCATCAATTCTAACTTATTGATGAGCGGATAATTTATACGCTTTTTGGCATTGTTTTTATATAGTTTTTAGTAAGTTCAAGCCACTTTTAGGGATGTTTTCCTTAGTTTTTATGTTAAATTCACATTTCTGGACTTTACTATGAGTTTGTGTGTTTTTCTGTGATTTCAGGTAAATTCTGACTGAAATTGAGGGATTTGAGCAAAACTCTGAAGAAGGCTGACAAAAGGACTGCTGATGCTGTTGGATTCTGACCTCCCTGCACTCGAAATGGATTTTCTGGAGCTACAGAACTCCAAATGGCGCGCTCTCAACGGCGTTGGAAAGTAGACATCCAGGGCTTTCCAGCAATATATAATAGTCCATGCTTTATTCGAAGATTGACGACGTAACTTGGCGTTAAACGCTAAGTTCATGCTGCTGTCTGGAGTTAAACGCCAGAAAAACGTCATGATCCAGAGTTAAACGCCCAAAACACGTCATAACTCAAAGTTCAACTCCAAGAGAAGCCTTAGCTCGTGTATTGATCAAGCTCAGCCCAAGCATACACCAAGTGGGCCCCGGAAGTGGATTTATGCATCAATTACTTACTCATGTAAACCCTAGGAGCTAGTTTATTATAAATAGAACATTTAACTATTGTATTAGTCGTCTTTTGACCACGTATATCTTTGATCTCAGTTTTGTTTTATTCTTCATCCTAGGAGATCATTGATCACGTTTTGGGGGGCTGGCCATTCGGCCATGCCTGAACCCTTTGCTTATGTATTTTCAACGGTGGAGTTTCGCACACCATAGATTAAGGGTGTGGAGCTCTGCTGTACCTCAAGTATTAATGAAGTTCTATTTTCTTTTATTCAAATCTCTCTTATTCTTATTCCAAGATATTCATTCGTACCCAAGAACATGATGAATGTGATGAGTTAGATAACCCTCATCATCATTCTCACTTATGAACGCGCGTGATTGACAACCACTTCCGTTCTACATGCAACCGAGCTTGAATGTGTATCTCTTAGATTCCCCAACAGAATCTTCGTGGTATAAGCTAGATAGATGGCGGCATTTATGAGGATCCGGAAAGTCCAACCTTGTCTGTGGTGTTCCGAGTAGGATCCTGGGAATCCGGAAAGTCTCACCTTGTCTGTGGTATTCCGAGTAGGATTCTGGTAATGAATGACTGTGACGTGCTTCAAACTTGTAACCTGCTGGGCGTTAGTGACAGACGCAAAAGAGGGATTCTATTCCAGTAGGGGAGGGAACCAACCGGTGATTAGCCGTACTGTGACAGAGTGCGTGAGCATTAGTTTTCACTGCGAGGATGGGATGTAGCCATCAGCCATGGGTGATGCCTCCAGACTGGTTAGCTGTGCGAGTGACAGCCGCATAGGATATTTCCCCGAGAGGAAGAAAGTAGCCACAGCTGATGGTGAACCCCTATACAAGGCTTGCCATGGAAAGGAGTAAGAAGGACTGAGTAGAAGGAATAGGAGAGCAGGCGTCCGTGAGCTCTACAGCACCTCCATTCCGCTTATCTGAAATTCCTACCAATGAATCTACATAAGTATTTCTATCCCTTTTATTATTCCCTTTTATTTACAATCCAATAATCACAATTACCCTTTAATCTCCCTAACTGAGATTTGCAAGGTGACCATAGCTTGCTTCATACCAACAATCTCTGTGGATTCGACCCTTACTCACGTAAGGTTATTACTTGGACGACCCAGTACACTTGCTGGTTAGTTGAACGGAGTTGTGAATTCAAGTTAAGAAAATAAACAGTGCCCTAAGAGTATACATCCTTTATAAACAAAAGAACATGTGATCACAATTTCGTCCACCAAGTTTTTGGCGTCGTCGCCGGGGATTGTTCGAGTTTGGACAACTGACGGTTCATCTTGTTGCTCAGATTAGGTAATTTTCTTTTCAAAAATCTTTTTCAAAAATTTTTCTTTTATTTTTCGTTTTTTTCAAAAATATTTTCGAAAAAAAAAATAAAAATCCAAAAAAATTAGAAAATCATAAAAATCAAAAATATTTTGTATTTCTTGTTTGAGTCTTGAGTCAATTTTTAAGTTTGGTGTCTATTGCATGCTTAAAAATTTTTTCTTGCATTTTTTTCGAAAATCCCATGCACTCATAGTGTTCTTCATGATCTTCAAGTTGTTCTTGATAAGTCCTCTTGTTTGATCTTGATGTTTTCTTGTTTTGTGTTGTTTGTTGTTTTTCATGTGCATTTTTGCATTCATATTTTCCATGCATTAAAGATTTCTAAGTTTGGTGTCTTGCATGCTTTCTTTGCATCAAACAATTTTCAAAAATATGTTCTTGATGTTCATCATGATCTTCAAAGTGTTCTTGGTGTTCATCTTGACATTCATAGCATTCTTGCATGCATTCATAGTTTTGATCTAAACATTTCATGCATTAAGTATTTTTGTTGTTTTTCTCTCTCATAATTAAAAATTCAAAAATAAAAAAAAATATCTTTTCCTAATTTCCCTCCAAATTTTCGAAATTTTGGGTTGACTTGGTCAAAAATTTTCAAAATTAGTTGTTTCTTACAAGTCAAGTCAAAATTTCAATTTTAAAAATCTTATCTTTTCAAAACCTTTATCAAAAATCATATCTTTTTCATTTTTTTATTATTTTCGGAAATTTTAAAAATTATTTTTCAAAAATCTTTTTCTTATCTTTATATCATATTTTCGAAAATTAGCTAACAATTAATGTGATTGGTTCAAAAATTTGAAATTTGTTACTTTCTTGTTAAGAAAGGTTCAATCTTTAAATTCTAGAATCTTATCTTGAAGTTTCTTGTTAGTTAAGTCATTTTAAAAATTAAATCTTTTTCAAAATATCTTTTTCTTAAAAATCTTATCTTTTTATTTATCTTTTCAAAATTTGATTTCAAAAATATCTTATCTAACTTACTATCTTCTTATCTTTTTCAATTTTGATTTTCAAATCTTTTTCAATCAACTGATTAACTTTTTGTTTGTTTCTTATCTTTTCAAAACCACCTAACTACTTTTCCCTCTCTAATTTTTCGAAAATTATCCCTCTCTTTTTCAAAAAAATTCTTTTTGTTTTAAATTTTAATTTTAAACTTACCTTATCTTTAATTTTCGAAAATCACTAACTCTTTTTCAAAAATTAATTTCGAATTTCTCTCCTCTTCTCTTCTTCTATTTAATTATTTAATTACTAACACTTCTCTTCACCTCTCTTCATTCATATCCTAACATCTCATCTCACATCTCTGCCATCCTCACAGTTGTGTTTCTTTTTTTCCATTCTTCTTCATCCTTCTACCCCTTTCTTTTTCTACTAACATAAAGGAATCTCTATACTGTGACATAGAGGATTCCTTTTCTTTTCTTGTTATCTTCTCTCTCATATGAGCAGGAACAGGGAAAAGGGCACTCTTGTTGAAATTGATCCAGAACCTGAAAGGACTCTGAAGAGAAAATTAAGAGAAGCTAAATTACAACAATCCAGAAGAGACCTTCTTGAAATTTTCGAACAAGAGAAAGAGATGGCAGCCGAAAATAATAATAATAATGCAAGGAGAATGCTTGGTGACTTCACAAAGCCAACGTCCAAGTTTGATGGAAGAAGCATCTCCATTCCTGCCATTGGAGCCAATAACTTTGAGCTTAAGCCTCAACTAGTTGCTTTAATGCAACAAAACTGCAAGTTTTATGGACTTCCATCTGAAGATCCTTACTAGTTTTTAACTGAGTTCTTGCAGATCTGTGACACTGTAAAGACAAATGGAGTTAATCCTGAAGTCTACAGACTCTTGCTTTTCCCTTTTGCTGTAAGAGACAGAGCTAGAGTATGGTTGGATTCACAACCCAAGGATAGCCTGGACTCATGGGATAAGCTTGTCACTGCATTCTTAGATAAGTTCTTTCCTCCTCAAAAGCTGAGCAAGCTGAGAGTGGATGTTCAAACCTTCAAACAAAAAGATGGTGAATCCCTCTATGAAGCTTGGGAAAGATACAAGCAGCTGACCAAAAGATGTCCATCTGACATGTTCTCAGAATGGACCATATTAGATATATTCTATTATGGTCTCTCTGAATTTTCGAAAATGTCATTGGATCATTCTGCAGGTGGATCCATTCACCTGAAGAAAACGCCTGAAGAGGCTCAAGAACTCATTGACATGGTTGCAAACAACCAATTCATGTACACTTCTGAGAGGAATTCCGTGAATAATGGGGTACCTCAGAAGAAATGAGTTCTTGAAATTGATGCTCTGAATGCCATATTGGCTCAGAACAAAGTGTTGACTCAACAGGTCAACATGATCTCTCAAAATCTGAATGGATTGCAACATGCATCTAATAGTACTAGAGAGGCAGCTTCTGAAGAAGCTTATGATCCTGAAAAACCTGCCATGGCAGAGGTTAATTACTTAGGTGAACCTTATGGAAACACCTATAACTCATCATGGAGAAATCATCCAAATTTCTCCTGGAAGGATCAACAAAAACCTCAACAAGGTTTTAACAATGGTGGACGTAATAGGCTGAATAATAGTAAGCCATATCCATCATCTTCTCAGCAACAGACAGAGAACTCTGAACAAAATAATTCTAATTTAGCCAATATAGTCTCTGATCTGTCAAAGGCCACTTTTAGTTTCATGAATGAAACAAGATCCTCTATTAGAAATCTGGAGGCACAAGTGGGCCAGCTGAGTAAGAAAGTCATTGACACTCCTCCCAGTACTCTCCCAAGTAATACAGAAGAAAATCCAAAAGGAGAGTGCAAGGCCATTGATTTAATCAAAGTGGCCGAATGCACCAAGGAGGAGGAGGACGAAAATCCCAGTGAGGAAGACCTCCTGGGACGTTCCTCAAGCAAGAAGGAGTTTCCTATTAAGGATCCTGAGGAATATGAGGCTCATCTAGAGACCATAGAGATTCCTTTAAATCTCCTTCTGCCATTCATGAGCTCTGAAGAATATTCATCCTCTGAAGAGGATGAAGACGTGACTGGAGAGCAAGTTGCTCAATACTTAGGAGCTATCATGAAGCTGAATGCCAAGCTGTTTGGTAATGAGACTTGGGAAAGTGAACCTCCCTTGCTCATTAGTGAACTAGATACTTGGATTCAAAAGACTCTACCTCAAAAGAAACAAGATCCTGGCAAATTCCTAATACCTTGCACCATTGGCACCATGAGCTTTGAAAAAGCTCTATGTGATCTTGGGTCAGGGATAAATCTTATGCCACTCTCTGTGATGGAGAAGCTGGGAATCATTGAGGTACAACCTGCCTTGTTCTCATTACAATTGGCAGATAAGTCCATAAGACAAGCTTATGGAATAGTAGAGGACGTGCTAGTAAGGGTTGAAGGCCTTTACATCCCTACTGATTTCATAATCCTAGACACTAGGAAGGAAGATGATGAATGCATCATCCTAGGAAGACCTTTCCTAGCCACAGCAGGAGCTGTGATAGATGTCAACAGAGGTGAGTTAGTCCTTCAATTGAATGGGGATTACCTTGTGTTTTAGGCACATGGCCATCCCTCTGTGACAAAAGAGAGTAAGCATGAAGAACTTCTCTCAGTTCAGAGTCAAGAAGAGCCCACACAGTCAAACTCTCAGTTTGGTGTTGTGAAGCCACAACCAAACTCTAAGTTTGGTGTCCAAACCCCATATCCAAACTCTAAGTTTGGTGTTGGGAATACCACACTTAAGTTGACCTGATCACCTTGTGGCTCCATGAGAGCCACTGTCAAGCTATTGACATTAAAGAAGCGCTTGTTGGGAGGCAACCCAATTTTATTTATCTAATTTTATTTTATTTTGTTTCTTTGTTATTTTTGTGTTTAATTAGGTACATGATCATGAGGAGTCACGAAAAAAATCAAAAAAATTAAAAACAGAGTCAAAAACAGAAGAAAAAAATTTTTCACCCTGGAGGACGCACGGGCTGGCGTTCAACGCCCAGAAGGTGCATCTGGCCGGCGTTCAACGCCAGAACAGAGCACCATTCTGGCGCTGAACGCCCAAAACAAGCAACAACCTGGCGTTAAACGCCAGGATGGTGCACAGAGAGGACAAACTGGCGTTCAACGCCAGAAACATGCATTACATGGGCGTTGAACGCCCAAAACATGCATCAATGGGCGTTTAAACGCCAGAATGATGCATGAAGGCATTTTACATGCCTATTTGGTGCAGGGATGGAATTCCTTGACACCTCAGGATCTGTGAACCTCACAGGATCCCCACCTACCTCGCCCTCTCTCTCTCCATTCATGGTCATCCCTTCTATTTTTCATTCACCACTCACTCTTTTCCATAAACCCCACTCACCTTCAAGATTCAAAATTCTTTCCCACCTAATCCCACCCATATAGCCGAATCCATCTCCCCTCACTCTCCTCCATTTTCTTCTTCTTCTACTATTCTTTTCTTTTCTTGCTCGAGGGCGAGCAATATTTTAAGTTTGGTGTGGTAAAAGCATAGCTTTTTTTTGCTTTTCCATTACCATTAATGGCACCTAAAGCCAGAGAAACCTCAAAGGGAAGACAAAAAGCTTCCACCTCTGAGTCATGGGAGATGGAAAGACAAAAATATAAGCCGTCATAGCTCAGTGGTAGAACATGTGGCTGCAAATCAAGAGATCCCTGAGATACCTCAGGGGATAAGTTATCCTCCACAAAAATATTGGAAGCAACTAAGGGGAGGAACACCAAAATTACTAGGAATCATTCAACAAAGGCAAGGAAGAGACATAAAGGAGCTCAAAGAGCACCATTGGACCTTCAAGAAGGCGCCACCCTCACTAAGGTGGATTCATTCCGTGTTCTTTATTTCTTTCTGTTTTCGGTTTTTAATTATTGTGCTTATCTATGTTTTGTGTCTTTATTTCATGATCATTAGTATGTAACCATGCCTTAAAGCTATGAATAAATTCTATTAATCCTTCACCTCTCTTAAAAGAAAAATGTTTTAATTCAAAAGAACAAGAAGTACATGAATTTCGAATTTATCCTTGAATTCAGTTTAATTATATTGATGTGGTGACAATACTTTTTGTTTTCTGAATGAATGATTGAACAGTGCATATGTCTTTTGATCTTGTTGTTTATGAGTGTTAAAATTGTTGGCTCTTGAAAGAATGATGAACAAAGAGAAATGTTATTGATGATCTGAAAAATCATGAATTTGATTCTTGAAGCAAGAAAAAGCAGTGAATAGCAAAAGCTTGCGAAAAAAAAAATGGCGAAAAAAAAAGGGGGCTAAAAAGAGTATATAGAAAAAGAAGGAGCAGTAGAAAAAGCCAATAGCCCTTAAAACCAAAAGGCAAGGGTAAAAAAGGATCCAAGGCTTTGAGCATCAATGGATAGGAGGGCCCAAGGAAATTAAATCCAGGCCTAAGCGGCTAAATCAAGCTGTCCCTAACCATGTGCTTGTGTCATGAAGGTCCAAGTGAAAAGCTTGAGACTGAGTGGTTAAAGTCGTGATCCAAGGCAAAAGAGTGTGCTTAAGAGCTCTGGACACCACTAACTGGGGACTTTAGCAAAGCTGAGTCACAATCTGAAAAGGTTCACCCAGTTATGTGTCTGTGGCATTTATGTATCTGGTGGTAATACTGGAAAACAAAGTGCTTAGGGCCACGGCCAAGACTCATAAGTAGCTGTGTTCAAGAATCAACATGCTTAACTAGGAAAGTCAATAACACTATCCGAAATTCTAAGTTCCTAGAGAAGCCAATCATTCATAAACTTCAAAGGAAAAAGTGAGATGCCAAAACTGTTCAGAAGCAAAAGCTACAAGTCCCGCTCATGTAATTAAATTAATATTCATTGATATCTTGGACTTTATAGTATATTCTCTTCTTTTTATCCTATTTGATTTTCAGTTGCTTGGGGACAAGCAACAATTTAAGTTTGGTGTTGTGATGAGCGGATAATTTATACGCTTTTTGGCATTGTTTTTATATAGTTTTTAGTAAGTTCAAGCCACTTTTAGGGATGTTTTCCTTAGTTTTTATGTTAAATTCACATTTCTGGACTTTACTATGAGTTTGTGTGTTTTTCTGTGATTTCAGGTAAATTCTAACTGAAATTGAGGGATTTGAGCAAAACTCTGAAGAAGGCTGACAAAAGGACTGCTGATGCTGTTGGATTCTGACCTCCCTGCACTCGAAATGGATTTTCTGGAGCTACAGAACTCCAAATGGCGCGCTCTCAACGGCGTTGGAAAGTAGACATCCAGGGCTTTCCAGCAATATATAATAGTCCATGCTTTATTCGAAGATTGACGACGTAACTTGGCGTTAAACGCCAAGTTCATGCTGCTGTCTGGAGTTAAACGCCAGAAAAACGTCATGATCCGGAGTTAAACGCCCAAAACACGTCATAACTCAAAGTTCAACTCCAAGAGAAGCCTTAGCTCGTGTATTGATCAAGCTCAGCCCAAGCATACACCAAGTGGGCCCCGGAAGTGGATTTATGCATCAATTACTTACTCATGTAAACCCTAGGAGCTAGTTTATTATAAATAGAACATTTAACTATTGTATTAGTCGTCTTTGACCACGTATATCTTTGATCTCAGTTTTGTTTTATTCTTCATCCTAGGAGATCATTGATCACGTTTTGGGGGGCTGGCCATTCGGCCATGCCTGAACCCTTTGCTTATGTATTTTCAACGGTGGAGTTTCTGCACACCATAGATTAAGGGTGTGGAGCTCTGCTGTACCTCAAGTATTAATGAAGTTCTATTTTCTTTTATTCAAATCTCTCTTATTCTTATTCCAAGATATTCATTCGTACCCAAGAACATGATGAATGTGATGAGTTAGATAACCCTCATCATCATTCTCACTTATGAACGCGCGTGATTGACAACCACTTCCGTTCTACATGCAACCGAGCTTGAATGTGTATCTCTTAGATTCCCCAACAGAATCTTCGTGGTATAAGCTAGATAGATGGCGGCATTTATGAGGATCCGGAAAGTCCAACCTTGTCTGTGGTGTTCCGAGTAGGATCCTGGGAATCCGGAAAGTCTCACCTTGTCTGTGGTATTCCGAGTAGGATTCCGGTAATGAATGACTGTGACGTGCTTCAAACTTGTAACCTGCTGGGCGTTAGTGACAGACGCAAAAGAGGGATTCTATTCCAGTAGGGGAGGGAACCAACCGGTGATTAGCCGTACTGTGACAGAGTGCGTGAGCATTAGTTTTCACTGCGAGGATGGGATGTAGCCATCAGCCATGGGTGATGCCTCCAGACTGGTTAGCTGTGCGAGTGACAGCCGCATAGGATATTTCCCGAGAGGAAGAAAGTAGCCACAGCTGATGGTGAACCCCTATACAAGGCTTGCCATGGAAAGGAGTAAGAAGGACTGAGTAGAAGGAATAGGAGAGCAGGCGTCCGTGAGCTCTACAGCACCTCCATTCCGCTTATCTGAAATTCCTACCAATGAATCTACGTAAGTATTTCTATCCCTTTTATTATTCCCTTTTATTTACAATCCAATAATCACAATTACCCTTTAATCTCCCTAACTGAGATTTGCAAGGTGACCATAGCTTGCTTCATACCAACAATCTCTGTGGATTCGACCCTTACTCACGTAAGGTTATTACTTGGACGACCCAGTACACTTGCTGGTTAGTTGAACGGAGTTGTGAATTCAAGTTAAGAAAATAAACAGTGCCCTAAGAGTATACATCCTTTATAAACAAAAGAACATGTGATCACAATTTCGTCCACCACTTATACCACGAAGATTCTGATTAAGGAATCTAAGAGATATCTACTCAATCTAAGGTAGAACGGAGGTGGTTGTCAGGCACACGTTCATAGGTGAGAATGATGATGAGTGTCACGGATCATCACATTCATCAGGTTTAGGAACAAGTGATATCTTAGAATAGAAGCAAGCGTGATGAATGAAAAACAATAGTAATTGCATTAATCCATCAAGACACAGCAGAGCTCCTCACCCCCAACCATGGGGTTTAGAGACTCATGCTGTAGAAGATACAATGAGAAACGTGTAAAGTGTCATGAGGTACAGATACAATATCAAAAGGTCCTATTAATAGTGAACTAGTAACCTAGGGTATACAGAAATGAGTAAATGACGTAAAAATCCACTTCCGGGGTCCACTTGGTGTGTGCTTGGGCTGAGCATTGAAGCTTTCATGTGTAGAGACTTTTTCTGGAGTTAAACGCCAGCTTTTATGCCAGTTTGGGCGTTTAACTCCAATTTTGTGCCAGTTCCGGCGTTAAACGCCGGGAATTCTGAAGCTGATTTGCAACGCCAGTTTGGGCCATCAAATCTCGGGCAAAGTATGGACTATTATACATTGCTGGAAAGCCCAGGATGTCTACTTTCCAACACCATTGAGAGCGCTCCAATTGGGCTTCTGTAGCTCCAGAAAATCCACTACGAGTGCAAGGAGGTCAGAATCCAACAGCATCTGCAGTCCTTTTCAGCCTCTAAATCAAATTTTTGCTCAGGTCCCTCAATTTCAGCCAGAAAATACCTGAAATCACAGAAAAACACACAAACTCATAGTAAAGCCCAGAAAAGTGAATTTTAACTAAAAACTAATAAAAATATAATAAAAACTAACTAAAATATACTCAAAACACACTAAAACAATGCCAAAAAGCGTATAAATTATCCGCTCATCAGTGATGCAGGTCTCCCTTCATTTTGTGTACATCTCCTTACAGTTATTCCCAGTTGAATCCTTCAGGAAATTATTGGTATTGGTAGTGTGGTGGTGGTGGTTGAAGTGCTAGAAAGTGTGGTTGCTCTTCTGCCTCTTCTTCTTCTTCTTTTTCTTCTTCTTGTGGCATATAAGCATGAGCTCTATGCTCTCTGGCCCTCTGAAGTGGATTGACAGCCAACACTTTGGCCATCTTCTTGAAAGTTATAGGCTTATCTTGTTTCACTTTGGTTGAATGCGGAGAGAAACTTGTATTCATTGAAAGATGCGCTTGAGGATCTAGAAGTTGGTTCCTTGGTTTTTCTTTTCTTTGAGGCTGAGCTTTTTGGTGGTGCCATTGAGTTGAGAGAGTGTGTTTGAGGTTGTGAAAAAAAAAATTTTGTGGGATGTTGCAAGAAAATGCAAGCAAAACAGAGTTTGCTCCAACACCAAACTTAGGACTTGATTATCCCAATCAAGAAAAGGGAAAAAGTAAGGGGAAGAGAGGTAATGGAAGACAAAAAGAGAAAAGAAGAAGATGAGTGTTTGGATTCTTTTTCATGTGTGATTAGGGGTTTAAAGTGGGAGAAGAGTTGGGAAAGTGAGGCTTTTTATAGGGGGTGAAGAGTGAGGTTTGAATGGTTGGAAATAAAAGGAATTCAATATTTTCCCACTTGGGGAGTGGCGCTGGTGCACGAAATGCAATCTAACTCTTTGGCAATTCGCACAACTAACCAGCAAGTGCACTGGGTCGTCCAAGTAATACCTTACGTGAGTAAGGGTCGATCCCACGGAGACTATTGGTTTGAAGCAAGCTATGTTTATTTTATTATTCTTAGTCAGGATATTGATTAAAATTATAAGTTGGAATTATTAGATTTGATTGGAAAAATAAAAGAGAATAACAGTGTTACTTGTTGTGCAGTAATGAGAAATATGTTGGAGTTTTGGAGATGCTTTGTCCTTCGAATTTCAACTCTTCCTTAAAATCCTTCAACACACGCACGGCTCCTTCCATGGCAAGCTCTATGTAGGGTGTCACCGTTGTCAATGGCTACTTCCCATCCTCTCAGTGAAAACGTTCCTATGCTCTGTCACAGCACGGCTAATCATCTGTCGGTTCTCAATCAGGTTGGAATAGAATCCATTGATTCTTTTGCGTCTGTCACTAACGCCCAGCCTTCAGGAGTTTGAAGCTCGTCACAGTCATTCAATCCCAGAATCCTACTCGGAATACCACAGACAAGGTTTAGACTTTCCGGATTCTCATGAATGCCGCCATCAATCCGGCTTATACCACGAAGATTCTGCGTAATGAATCTAAGAGATACTCATTCAGTCTGATGTAGAACGGAGGTGGTTGTCAGACACACGTTCATGGATTGAGGAAGGTGATGAGTGTCACGGATCATCACCTTCTTCATAATTAAGCGCGAATGAACATCTTAGATAAGAACAAGCGTGTTTGAATGGAAAATAAAGGAATTGTATTAATTCATCGAGACGCTGCAGAGCTCCTCACCCCAACAATGGAGTTTAGAGACTCATGCCGTCAAAAATATGTAATTCAGATCTGAAAATGTCATGAGGTACAGAATAATTCTCTAAAAGTTGTTTAAATAGTAAACTAGTATCCTAGGTTTACAGAATATGAGTAAACTAAGATAATTGGTGCAGAAATCCACTTCTGGGGCCCACTTGGTGTGTGCTGGGGCTGAGACTAAAGCTATCCACGAGTAGAGGCTTTTCATGGAGTTAAACTCCAAGTTATGACGTGTTTTGGGCGTTCAACTCCGGATCATGACGTGTTTCTGGCGTTTAACTCCAGACAGCAGCATGTACTTGGCGTTCAACGCCAAGTTACGTCGTCTATCTTCGCGCAAAGTATGGACTATTATATATTGCTGGAAAGCCCTGGATGTCTACTTTCCAACGCCGTTGAGAGCGCGCCAATTGGACTCTTGTAGCTCCAGAAAATCCATTTCGAGTGCAGGGAGGTCAGGATCCAACAGCATCAGCAGTCCTTTTTCAGCCTAAGTCAGATTTTTGCTCAGCTTCCTCAATTTCAGCCAGAAAATACCTGAAATCACAGAAAAACACAAAAACTCATAGTAAAGTCCAGAAATATGATTTTTGCCTAAAAACTAATAAAATTTAACTAAAAACTAATTAAAACATACTAAAATCTACATGAAATTATCCCCAAAAAGTGTATAAAATATCCGCTCATCACAACACCAAACTTAAACTGTTGCTTGTCCTCAAGCAACTAGATAAATAAAATAGGATGAAAAGAAATTAAGAAACAATAATATCTCAGAGTTTCAAGTGAAGCTCAGATTCTAATTAGATGAGCGGGGATAGTAGCTTTTTGCTTCTGAACAGTTTTGGCATCTCACTTTATCCTTTGAAATTCAGAATGGTTGGCATCCATAGAAACTCAGAATTCAGATAGTATTATTGATTCTCCTAGTTTAGTATGTTGATTCTTGAACACAGCTATTTTATGAGTCTTGGCCGTGGCCCTAAGCACTTTGTTTTCCAGTATTACCACCGGATACATAAATGCCACAGACACATAATTGGGTGAACCTTTTCAGATTGTGATTCAGCTTTGCTAGAGTCCCCAATTAGAGGTGTCCAGAGTTCTTAAGCACACTCTTTTGCTTTGGATCATGACTTTAACCACTCAGTCTCAAGCTTTTCACTTGGACCTGCATGCCACAAGCACATGGTTAGGGACAGCTTGATTTAGCCGCTTAGGCCTGGATTCATTTCCTTGGGCCCTCCTATCCATTAATGCTCAAAGTCTTGGATCCTTTTTACCCTTGCCTTTTGGTTTTAAGGGCTATTGGATTTTTCTGCTTGCTTTTTCTTTCTCTCTTTTTGGCATTTTTTTCGCAAAAATATATTTTTTTTTCACTGCTTTTTCTTGCTTCAAGAATCAATTTTATGATTTTTCAGATCATCAATAACATTTCTCTTGTTCATCATTCTTTCAGGAGCCAACAATTTTAACATTCATAAAATTCATTATAAAAAATATGCACTGTTCAAGCATTCATTCAGAAGACAAAAAAGTATTGCCACCACATATAATAATTAGAATATTCCTTATTAAGAACTCGAAAAAATTAAATTGCCTCTTTATTCTACAAATCTACTATTTTATTCATGTTTGATGATGATGAGAAAAATAAGTTATAACTTAATTGGAAATAAAACCAAAATAGATGTGCTAATTACTACTACTCCTATATAACTTCTAAGGTAAAATCCTATAATAATACTATCACAGAGTTAAAGCTAGAATTAGAACTTAACAACCTGTATTTTGGGAAGTGGATGTTCCTCTAGTCTGTGGGGTGCCTTCAAGAATTAATTTCTGACGCTTCAGCTCCCTTAAGTTCACATCCTTGCTCTTCCTGTTCCCTTAGGTGCCATGATCTTAATGAGTTTTAGCTTAGTGATCATGGCAAATCACACCAAACTTAGAGGTTTGCTTGTCCTCAAGCAAAAGAAAGGAAAAGAGGGGAATAGAAGGAGAGGCAGTTTCGAAAAAAAAGATAGGATGAGTTGAAAAAGATATGAGAAGAAATTAAAAAGATTTGAAAAAGAATTGGATTGGAAAAAGATTTGTGTTTATGAATTAAGATACATTTGATATTTTTGAAAAAGGGATTTTAGAAATTAGGGTTTTTAGAAAACTAATTTGATTTGAGGGATGATAATTTGAAACATGTTTATGCAAGAAATTATGAATTGAAACACGAAAATTGAAAAAAATTTGAATTGAAAACGAAATTACCTCCTTCCCACCATCCTGGCGTTAAACGCCCAAACGCTGCATGTTTTGGGCGTTTAACGCCCAAATGTTGCTTCTCCTGGGCGTTCAACGCCCAGCTGTTACTTCTTTCTGGCGTTGAACGCCAGGAAGTCCTTTGTCACTGGGCGTTTTTCTAAACGCCCAGGATGCTGTGGCTCTGGCGTTAAACGCCCAGAAGGTGCTTCTTTCTGGCGTTCAACGCCCAGAAGATGCTCCTTTCTGGCGTTGAACGCCCAGATGGCTACCCTTACTGGCGTTGAACGCTCAGTGGGTGCTTCTTTTGGGCATTCAACGCCCAAAATGTTTCTTACTGGCTTTTTCACGCCAGTGAGCTTCCAAATTCCCTTGTAACTCTGTGAATCCAATCAATTGCTATTTTACCTTGAAGATACTTTGACATATACCTGTAAAAATCAATTAATTAATCAAAACGAATAAAATTAAATTTTGTGATTGGCTGGGTTGCCTCCCAGCAAGCGCTTCTTTATTGTCCTTAGCTGGACAGTGAGCTCTCATGGAGTCTCACAGATAATCAGAGCAAGGTTGGGACCTCCCAACATCAAACTTAGAGTTTGAATGTGGGGGTTCAACACCAAACTTAGAGTTTGGTTGTGGCCTCCCAACACCAAACTTAGAGTTGGACTGTGGGGGCTTTGATTGACTCTGCAGTGAGAGAAGCTTTTCATGCTTCCTCTCCATGGTTACAAAAGGAGAACCTTGTGTCTTATAGTTTGCAATGTCTGCAGACCACAGAGCTTCCTGAACAGCAAACAATTGCTCATCTGGAAAGGTTTCAGAGATCTCAGTAGGAGGGAGGGATGCTCCTGCTACTGGTTCTATCCGGGACAGGTGATCAGCTACTTGATTCTCTGTTCCTTTTCTGTCTCTTATTTCTATATCAAACTCTTGCAGAAGCAACACCCATCTTATGAGCCTGGGCTTTGAATCCTGCTTTGTGAGTAGATATTTAAGAGCAGCATGGTCAGTATACACAATCACTTTTGATCCTACTAAGTAGGATCTAAACTTGTCAATGGCATAAACCACTGCAAGTAATTCTTTTTCTGTGGTTGTGTAATTTTTCTGGGCATCATTTAAAACGCTGCTAGCATAATAAATGACATGCAGAAGCTTGTTATGCCTCTGTCCCAATACTGCACCAATGGTATGGTCACTGGCATCACACATTAGTTCAAAGGGTAATGTCCAGTCTGGTGCAGAAATAACTGGTGCTGTGACCAGCTTAGCTTTCAGGGTCTCAAACGCCTGCAGACACTTTGTGTCGAACACAAATGGCGTGTTAGCAGCTAGCAGATTGCTCAGAGGTTTTGTAATTTTTGAAAAATCCTTTATAAACCTCCTATAGAATCCTGCATGCCCCAGAAAGCTTCTGATTGCCTTAACATTGGCAGGTGGTGGTAATTTTTCAATTATTTCAACTTTAGCTTGATCTACCTCTATTCCCTTGTTTGAAATTTTATGCCCAAGGACAATCCCTTCAGTCACCATAAAGTGACATTTTTCCCAGTTTAAAACTAGGTTGGTCTCTTGGCATCTTTTCAGAACAAGTGCTAAATGGTTAAGGCAGGAGCTGAATGAGTCTCCAAATACTGAAAAGTCATCCATGAAGACTTCCAGAAACTTCTCTACCATATCAGAGAAGATAGAGAGCATGCACCTTTGAAAGGTTGCAGGTGCATTGCATAAGTGGTGCACGAAATCGTGATCACTACAACTTCGCACAACTAACCAGCAAGTGCACTGGGTCGTCCAAGTAATACCTTACGTGAGTAAGGGTCGATCCCACGGAGATTGTTGCTATGAAGCAAGCTATGGTCATCTTGTAAATCTTAGTCAGGCAGACTCAAATGTATGATAGTGATGAACGAAAATAACATAAAAGGTAAAGATAGAGATACTTATGTAATTCATTGGTAGGAACTTCAGATAAGCGCATGAAGATGCCTTCCCTTCCGTCTCTCTGCTTTCCTACTGTCTTCATCCAATCCTTCTTACTCCTTTCCATGGCAAGCTTATGCAAGGGTTTCACCGTTGTCAGTGGCTACCTCCCATCCTCTCATTGGAAATGTTCAACGCACCCTGTCACGGCACGGCTATCCATCTGTCTGTTCTCAATCAGGCCGGAATAGAATCCAGTGATTCTTTTGCGTCTGTCACTAACGCCCCGCCCTCAGGAGTTTGAAGCACGTCACAGTCATTCAATCATTGAATCCTACTCAGAATACCACAGACAAGGTTAGACCTTCCGGATTCTCTTGAATGCCGCCATCAGTTCTTGCCTATACCACGAAGACTCTGATCTCACGGAATGGTTGGCTCGTTTGTCAGGCGAGCACTCGGTTGTCAGGCGATCAACCATGCATCGTGCAATCAGGAATCCAAGAGACATTCACTAAAGCCTTGGTTGCTTGTAGAACAAAAGTGGTTGTTAGTCACCTTGTTCATGAGTGAGAATGATGATGAGTGTCACGGATCATCACATTCATCAAGTTGAAGAACAAGTGATATCTTAGAACAAGAACAAGCGGAATTGAATGGAAGAACAATAGTAATTGCATTAATACTCGAGGTACAGCAGAGCTCCACACCTTAATCTATGGTGTGTAGAAACTCCACCGTTGAAAATACATAAGCATAAGGTCTAGGCATGGCCGAATGGCCAGCCTCCCAATGATCTAAGATAGCATAAAACGAAGATAGCTACCAAAGTCTGCAGATACAATAGTAAAAGGTCCTACTTATAGATAACTAGTAGCCTAAGGTGTACAAAAATGAGTAAATGACATAAAAATCCACTTCCGGGCCCACTTGGTGTGTGCTTGGGCTGAGCAATGAAGCATTTTCGTGAAGAGACTCTCCTTGGAGTTAAACGCCAGCTTTTATGCCAGTTTGGGCGTTTAACTCCCATTTAGGTGCCAGTTCCGGCGTTTAACGCTGGAATTTCTTGAGGTGACTTTGAACGCCGGTTTGGGCCATCAAATCTTGGGCAAAGTATGGACTATCATATATTGCTGGAAAGCCCAGGATGTCTACTTTCTAACGCCGTTGAGAGCGCGCCAATTGGGCTTCTGTAGCTCCAGAAAATCCACTTCGAGTGCAGGGAGGTCAGAATCCAACAACATCTGCAGTCCTTTTGAGTCTCTGGATCAGATTTTTGCTCAGATCCCTCAATTTCAGCCAGAAAAGACCTGAAATCACAGAAAAACACACAAACTCATAGTAAAGTCCAGAAAAGTGAATTTTAATTAAAAACTAATAAAAATATACTAAAAACTAACTAAAAGATACTAAAAACATACTAAAAACAATGCCAAAAAGCGTACAAATTATCCGCTCATCAATAAGCCAAATGGCATCCTTCTGTATGCAAATACTCCAGATGGGCATGTGAATGCCGTTTTCTCTTGATCCTGGGGATCTACTGCAATTTGATTATAACCTGAATATCCATCCAGGAAGCAGTAGTATTCATGACCTGCTAGTCTTTCTAGCATCTGGTCTATGAATGGTAAAGGAAAATGATCCTTTCTAGTGGCTGTATTGAGCCTTCTATAATCAATACACATACGCCACCCTGTAACTGTTCTTGTAGGAACCAGTTCATTTTTTTCATTATGAACCACTGTCATGCCTCCCTTCTTAGGGACGACTTGGACAGGGCTTACCCAGGGGCTGTCAGAAATAGGATAAATAATCCCAGCCTCTAGTAATTTAGTGACCTCCTTCTGCACAACTTTCTTCATGGCTGGATTCAGCCGCCTTTGTGGTTGGACCACTGGCTTGGCGTCACCCTCCAATAGGATCTTGTGCATGCATCTGGCTGGGCTAATGCCCTTAAGATCACTGATGGACCACCCAAGAGCTGTCTTATGTGTCCTTAGCACTTGAATTAGTGCTTCCTCTTCCTGTGGCTCTAAGGTAGAGCTTATGATTACAGGAAAGGTATCACCTTCTCCTAGAAATGCATATTTCAGGGATGGTGGTAATGGTTTGAGCTCAGGTTTGGGAGGTTTCTCCTCTTCCTGAGGAATTTTCAGAGGTTCTATTATTCTCTCTGATTCCTCCAAATCAGGCTGAACATCTTTAAAGATGTCTTCTAGCTCTGATTCGAGACTCTCAGCCATATTGACCTCTCTTACCAGAGAGTCAATGATATCAATACTCATGCAGTCATCTGGGGTGTCTGGATATTGCATGGCTTTGGCAACATTCAACTTGAACTCCTCCTCATTGACTCTCAGGGTTACTTCCCCTTTTTGGACGTCAATGAGGGTTCGGCCAGTTGCTAGGAAAGGTCTTCCTAGAATGAGAGTTGCACTCTTGTGCTCCTCCATTTCCAGCACCACAAAGTCAGTAGGAAAGGCAAATGGCCCAACCTTGACAATCATGTCTTCAATCACGCCTAATGGGTATTTAATGGAGCCATCAGCAAGTTGAAGACATATCCGGGTTGGTTTGACTTCTTCAGTCAAACCAAGCTTTGTGATAATAGATGCAGGTATTAAGTTGATACTTGCCCCAAGATCACATAGAGCTTGCTTGGTACAATTACCCTCTAATGTGCATGGTATCATAAAGCTCCCGGGGTCTTTAAGCTTCTCAGGTAAGCTTTTCAGAATGACTGCACTGCATTCTTCAGTGAGGTAAACTTTTTCAGTTTCCCTCCAATCCTTCTTATGACTTAAGATCTCTTTCATGAACTTAGCATAAGAGGGTATTTGCTCCAGTGCTTCTGCAAACAGAATCTTTATTTCAAGAGTCCTGAGATAGTCTGCAAAGCGGGCAAATTGCTTATCCTGTTCCGCTTGGCGGAGTTTTTGAGGATAAGGCATTTTGGCTTTGTATTCCTCAACCTTAGTTGCTGCAGGTTTATTACCTACAGAAGTGGGTTGGGAAGCCTTTTTAGAAGGGTAGTCATCAGCACTTGTATGTGACTGATCCCCCACTGGCATTTGAATGCCAGAGGTGGAAGCTGGAGTGGCGTTAGACGCCACTTCCTTGTTTGTTACTGGCGTTTGAACGCCAGAACCATGCTCCCCTTGGGCGTTCAACGCCGAATTCATGCTTGTTTCTGGCGTTGAACGCCAGGAATGAGCATGAGCTGGGCGTTCAGCGCCAGCTTTATTCCTCTCTGGGCTCTGATTGTCCTCAGAGGGATTTTGAGTAGCCATTTGTTCATTTCTTGGTTTCCTGCTGCTTTGAATTGAGGTATTTAATGTTTTCCCACTTCTTAATTGAACTGCTTGGCATTCTTCTGCTATTTGTTTCGACAGTTGCTTTTCTGTCTGCTTTAATTGTACTTCCATATTCCTGTTAGCCATTCTTGTTTCCTGTAATATTTCCTTGAATTCGGCTAGCTGCTGAGTTAGAAAATCTAATTGCTGATTGAATTCATTAACCTGATCCACTGGACTGAGTTCTGCAGTTATTGTTTTAGCTTCTTCTTTCATGGAAGATTCACTGTTTAGGTACAGATGCTGATTTCTGGCAACTGTATCAATAAGCTCTTGAGCTTCTTCAATTATTTTTCTCATATGTATAGATCCACCAGCTGAGTGGTCTAGAGAAATCTGAGCTTTTTCTGTAAGCCCATAGTAGAAAATGTCTAATTGCACCCACTCTGAAAACATTTCAGAGGGGCATTTTCTTAGCATCTCTCTGTATCTCTCCCAGGCATCATAAAGGGATTCATTATCTCCTTGTTTGAAGCCTTGGATGCTTAGCCGTAGCTGTGTCATCCGTTTTGGAGGGAAATAGTGATTCAGGAATTTTTCTGACAGTTGTTTCCATGTTTTTATGCTGTTCTTAGGCTGGTTATTTAACCATCTCTTAGCTTGATCTTTTACAGCAAATGGAAACAGTAATAATCTGTAGACATCCTGATCTACTTCCTTATCATGTACTGTGTCAGCAATTTGTAAAAATTGTGCCAGAAACTCTGTAGGTTCTTCCTGTGGAAGACCGGAATACTGGCAGTTTTGCTGCACCATGATAATGAGCTGAGGATTCAACTCAAAGCTACTAACTCCAATGGAGGGTATACAGATACTACTCCCATATGAAGTAGTAGTGGGGTTAGCATATGACCCCAGAGTCCTCTTGGACTGTTCATTTCCGCTTATGTCCATGTTGGAGTAAAGGGGTAATGTGGATTTAAATTTTTAGTTTATAAATAAAAAATTCGAAATAAAATAAAAACCAAAATAAAAATAAGATAAAATAAGAAAATTGAAATAAAAAAAAGTAATAAGAATTTGAAAATATTTTGTGAAGATTTTTGAAAAAGTGAGGAGAGAGAAAGTGGTTAGGCTATTTTTGAAAAAGATAAAAATTTTTTTTTAAAAAACTTAAAAAGATAAGAATTGAAAAATTTTAAAATTGAAATCTAAATTTTTATAAAAAATTTTCGAAAAAATAGTTCAAAATTAGTTAGAAAATATATTTTTTGAATTTTGAATTTTATGATGAAAGAGAAAAACACATAAAAGACACAAGACTTAAAATTTTTAGATCTAATGCTCCTTATTTTCGAAAATTTTGGAGGGAAAATACCAAGGAACACCAAACTTAAAAATTTTAAGATCAAGACACAAGAAAAACTCAAGAACACCTTGAAGATTCACAAGAACACCAAGAACAAAATGAAGAACACCAAACTTAAAATTTTTAGAAAACTTTAATAAAATTTTCGAAAATTATGAAAAGATTAACAAGAAAACACCAAACTTAAAGTTTGGCACAAGATTAAATCAAGAAAAATTATTTTTGAAAAAGGATTTTAAAAAGAAAGTGCCCAATTGTTAAGAACATATACCCCCACTATAACCAACTGAGCTAAAAATGTAACGTATTTTAAAGATGTGTTATTTTTATGGATAAAAGTATAATTTTTGAAAGTTAATGTTTTGAAAAAGCACAAGAAAAACAAGAAAAGACACAAAACAAGAAAAACTCAAGATCAAACAAGAAAAATAAACAAGAACAACTTGAAGATCAATGAAGAACAAAGAACACAAGTTCAAAAATTTAAAGAAAATTGTAAAATATGCAATTAACACCAAACTTAGAATAAGACACTAAAACTCACGAAAATTAGCAATCAATTAAGAAGAATAATAAATTTTGAAAAGAGATTTTTGAAAAGAAACTATCTTATCAAGATTTAATGACTCTATAACAATAAAAATAAATTATTCCTAATCTAAGAAATAAAATAAACCTTTAGTTGTTCAAACTCGAATAATCCCCGTCAACGGCGCCAAAAACTTGGTGCACGAAATGCAATCTAACTCTTTGGCAATTCGCACAACTAACCAGCAAGTGCATTGGGTCGTCCAAGTAATACCTTACGTGAGTAAGGGTCGATCCCACGGAGACTATTGGTTTGAAGCAAGCTATGTTTATTTTATTATTCTTAGTCAGGATATTGATTAAAATTATAAGTTGGAATTATTAGATTTGATTGGAAAAAAAAGAGAATAACAGTGTTACTTGTTGTGCAGTAATGAGAAATATGTTGGAGTTTTGGAGATGCTTTGTCCTTCGAATTTCATCTCTTCCTTAAAATTCTTCAACACACGCACGGCTCCTTCCATGGCAAGCTCTATGTAGGGTGTCACCGTTGTCAATGGCTACTTCCCATCCTCTCAGTGAAAACGTTCCTATGCTCTGTCACAGCACGGCTAATCATCTGTCGGTTCTCAATCAGGTTGGAATAGAATCCATTGATTCTTTTGCGTCTGTCACTAACGCCCAGCCTTCAGGAGTTTGAAGCTCGTCACAGTCATTCAATCCCAGAATCCTACTCGGAATACCACAGACAAGGTTTAGACTTTCCGGATTCTCATGAATGCCGCCATCAATCCGGCTTATACCACGAAGATTCTGCGTAATGAATCTAAGAGATACTCATTCAGTCTGATGTAGAACGGAGGTGGTTGTCAGACACACGTTCATGGATTGAGGAAGGTGATGAGTGTCACGGATCATCACCTTCTTCATAATTAAGCGCGAATGAACATCTTAGATAAGAACAAGCGTGTTTGAATGGAAAATAAAGGAATTGTATTAATTCATCGAGACGCTGCAGAGCTCCTCACCCCCAACAATGGAGTTTAGAGACTCATGCCGTCAAAAAGTATGTAATTCAGATCTGAAAATGTCAAGAGGTACAGAATAATTCTCTAAAAGTTGTTTAAATAGTAAACTAGTATCCTAGGTTTACAGAATATGAGTAAACTAAGATAATTGGTGCAGAAATCCACTTCTGGGGCCCACTTGGTGTGTGCTGGGGCTGAGACTAAAGCTATCCACGAGTAGAGGCTTTTCTTGGAGTTAAACTCCAAGTTATGACGTGTTTTGGGCGTTCAACTCCGGATCATGACGTGTTTCTGGCGTTTAACTCCAGACAGCAGCATGTACTTGGCGTTCAACGCCAAGTTACGTCGTCTATCTTCGCGCAAAGTATGGACTATTATATATTGCTGGAAAGCCCTGGATGTCTACTTTCCAACGCCGTTGAGAGCGCGCCAATTGGACTCCTGTAGCTCCAGAAAATCCATTTCGAGTGCAGGGAGGTCAGGATCCAATAGCATCAGTAGTCCTTTTTCAGCCTAAGTCAGATTTTTGCTCAGCTTCCTCAATTTCAGCCAGAAAATACCTGAAATTACAGAAAAACACAAAAACTCATAGTAAAATCCAGAAATATGATTTTTGCCTAAAAACTAATAAAATTTAACTAAAAACTAATTAAAACATACTAAAATCTACATGAAATTATCCCCAAAAAGCGTATAAAATATCCGCTCATCACAACACCAAACTTAAACTGTTGCTTGTCCTCAAGCAACTAGATAAATAAAATAGGATGAAAAGAAATTAAAAAACAATAATATCTCAGAGTTTCAAGTGAAGCTCTGATTCTAATTAGATGAGCGGGGATAGTAGCTTTTTGCTTCTGAACAGTTTTGGCATCTCACTTTATCCTTTGAAATTCAGAATGGTTGGCATCCATAGAAACTCAGAATTCAGATAGTATTATTGATTCTCCTAGTTTAGTATGTTGATTCTTGAACACAGCTATTTTATGAGTCTTGGCCGTGGCCCTAAGCACTTTGTTTTCCAGTATTACCACCGGATACATGAATGCCACAGACACATAATTGGGTGAACCTAGCGTGGGAAGAAGCACCAACCCTTATCTCACTGTGCCTCCTGCATGTGCTGAGTTCCAAAGTGTATGTACACTTTGACTTCTTATGAGTTATTCACTATGTGGGTCCCATCTTTTCTCTTGAAAATGAAACTGAAACCCCGTTAGTAATGACAAAAGAATCCTTCACATTCCTTCTTATCATGGGTAAGTGGGATTGCAACTGATGGGTGTCCCTTGGGACACCAAACTTAATCCTATTGCATCTTAATAAATTGGTTTCATCATTGTGTATTTAATGTGTTCATAAGGATGAAATAACTCCAATCTTTTCATTTTCTTTTGTTTCTAACCTCTTCTGAACACATCAAATCACGTTCATGCTCTTGCCAAAATATTAAGTGCTTTCAGATTGAGTAGAATTGGGCTTGCTAGGTAATCCTTGTATGGTGGTGGTCACACCAAACTTAATCTCTGGGCTTACTCTTACAAATCAAGTTATCAAAATAGTTGTAAGCCTAGATTAAGTGGGTGAGTGGCCACACCAAACTTAGCATTTTATCTAGTTCTCAGCCCACTTACTCATCATCAGTAAATGTATTCATCAAGTTGCAATTCCGGAATAAAAGAGACAAAAGAATATCAGGGTATCCTAATTACCAAAACTGATATTTAAACTTCCTAACCTACCAATTGCAATCTAATGCTAAATGGTAATGCAACACAAGTGTGAAACTGAAACTTAAACTATCTAAAGAAATGAATTTTAAACTACTTCTAAGAAAAATAATAAATCAAAAGGATAAAGTGTTGGAGTGGCTCCCAACTAGCACTTCTTTATTGTCACTAGCTTGACACTCCTCCATCTTTAGTTGAGCTTGTAGCTCACTCTCTGCTCCTCCAAGGAGCCTCCCAAGTAATGTTTGAGTCTATGGCCATTGACAGTGAAAGTTCTCTGAGTCTTGTCCTCTATGAGCTCTACATGACCATAGGGAAACACCTTGAGTATGGTGAAGGGTCCTAACCATCGAGACTTGAGTTTCCCAGGGAAGAACTTGAGTATTGAGTTGTACAGCAGCACCTTTTGTCCTTCAGTGAACTCTCTCCTTGCTATCCTCTGATCATTTCACCTTTTTGTGTTCTCTTTGTAGATTTTTGCATTCTCATATGCTTGATTTCTATATTTCTCTAGCTCATTAAGTTGCATTAATCTTCTTTCTTCAACAGCTTGCTCATCATAGTTTAGCATTTTTAGAGCCCAAAACGCTCTATGTTCAAGCTCAACTAGTAAGTGACAAGCCTTGCCATATACAAGTTGGTATGGGAATATCCCAAGATGTGTCTTGTAGGCTGTCCTGTAGGCCCATAACGCATCATCCAGCTTCTTAGACCAATCCTTTCTTGAGCTTCCAATAGTTTTTTCAAGAATTCTTTTTAGTTCACTATTTGAAATCTCGGCTTGCCTGTTGGTCTGTGGATGGTATGGAATTGCCACCTTGTGCTTGACTCCATACCTGAGAAGGAGTGTCTCAAGTTGTTTGTTGCAGAAGTGTATCCCTCCATCACTAATAAGGGATCTAGGAACTCCAAATCTGTTGAAGATGTTCCTTCTCAAGAAGCTTATCACAATCTTGTTGTCATTTATCGCAGTGGCTATGGCTTCTACCCATCTTGAGACATAATCCATAGCCACCAATATGTAACTATTTGAGTAGGAGGTTGGGAAGGGCCCCATAAAGTCAATTCCCCATACATCAAATAGTTCAAGCTCTAGTATGAATTGCTGTGGCATCTCGTTTCTCTTGGTTAGATTACCAGCTCTTTGGCACTCATCACATCTTGACACCAATTCCTTAGCATCCTTGAACATTGTTGGCTAGTAAAATCCGGATTGAAGCACCTTTGTTGATATTCTTTCTCCACTGAAGTGGCCTCCATATG
This sequence comes from Arachis stenosperma, assembly GCF_014773155.1. Lineage (NCBI taxonomy): Eukaryota > Viridiplantae > Streptophyta > Magnoliopsida > Fabales > Fabaceae > Arachis > Arachis stenosperma. The sequence continues at coordinate 2,219,965 of NW_026651369.1, forward strand.
CGGATCTATGGCACTGCCACAACACTTTCTGTCCTTCTTCATGGGAGATACACCTTCTCAAGATTCCATCAGCACACTTCTTGAACAAATAGGGGTCATCCCAGATGTAGTGTTTGGCATCCTTGATTAGCTTTCTCCTCATGTGTTTGTTGATGTTGGTTGGTAGCTCCCCAATAGCCTTGAAGTTAGCTATGTTTGCAAACCAAGGGGCTACTTAGACCATCATCAACTGCTCATCAAGGAAGCTTTCATTTACTGCAACTTGATACTTCTCTTCTTCTTCTTGTGGAATTCTTGAGAGGTGGTCAGCCACCTTGTTCTCTGCTCCGCTCCTATCTTTAATCTCAATGTCAAACTCTTGGAGTAGCAGAATCCATCTTATTAATCCGGGCTTAGATTCTTGTTTGGTAAGCAAGTATTTGAGTGCTGCATGATCAGCGAATACAATTACTTTAAAGCCAATAAGATATGATCTAAACTTATCAAAAGCAAAGACTATGGCTAAAAGTTCTTTCTCTGTTGTGGTGTAGTTCTTTTTATTCTCATTAAGGACCTTGCTAGCATAGTAAGTAACATGTACTAGCTTGTCTTACCTCTATCCTAGAACGGCACCAACAGCAAAATCAGATGCATCACACATTAATTCGAAGGGAAGATCCCAGCTAGGTGGTGCTATAATAGGTGCAGAGGAGAGTCTCTTCTTAAGCTCATCAAAGGCTACCATGCACTCTCTATCAAAAACAAAGGGAGTATTTGAGACAAGTAGGTTGCTAAGAGGTTTTGCAATCTTTGAAAAATCTTTAATAAACCTCCTATAGAACCCAGCGTGTCCCAAAAAGCTTCTAATTGCCTTGACATTGCAAGGTGGAAGTAACTTCTCTATTACTTCCACCTTTGCCTTGTCTACTTCTATGCCTTTTTGAGAAATCTTGTGACCAAGAACCACCCCTCAGTTACCATAAAATGGCACTTCTCCCAGTTTAAAACCAAGTTGGTTTCTTGGCACCTCTTTAGCACTAGGGCAAGATGACTGATAAACCCCATTTTTAGGGTTTATCTTGTATTGATTTTAGGAGATTTTAATACCTTTTACCCACATTTATTCAATAAATTAGCATGATTTTGTGATTGTCTCTTTATTTGTGCTTAGATGTGAAAACATGCTTTTAGGCCTTTAACTTGATGATTTTAATCTCCCTTTGATTCCACTAGATGCCTTGATGTGTTTGTTAGTGATTTCAGATTGAAAAGGCTAGGAATGGATCAAAGGAGTGAAAGGAAAGCATACAAAGTGGAGAAGATCATGAAAAGCCAAAGAATTGAACTTGCCCATGGACGCGCGCGCGCACTTGGCGCTTATGCGCACCTCGCGAATTACCCCATGGACGCGTACGCGTGCTGGGCGCGTACGCGTTGGTGCTGGAATATGATTTTTTTTTTAACGAAAACGTGGTCAGTGAATTCAGAAGTGTTGTGGGGTCCAATCCCAACCAACTTTGGCACCAAAAATGCTATTTAAAGCCAAGGATTGAAGAGCAAAGGGGGATTCACTCACTTTTGATCATTCACATTCATTAGGATTAGTTTAGAGTTAGTTTGAGAGAGAGAAGCTCTCACTTCTCTCTAGGATTAGGATTAGGATTAGGTTTAGTTCTTAGATCTAGATTTAGATTCATCTTCTGCTACTTCTATCTTCTCAATTCCTTGTAGTTACATTCATTCTTCTTCCATTTTTTTGTTGTAATCTCTTTTATGTTGTTCTTATACTTTGTTGTAGATCTACTCTTGTTCCTTCTCTTTTATTTCAATTCAGTCAAGGTAATTCATAATAAATGTGTTTCTTTTAATTGTTGTTGTTAATTCTTTTCAATAATTATTGTTCTTGTTATCAATTTGCTATGTTTTCCTTTTGCACCTTCCAAGTGTTTGATGAAATGCTTGGTTGGATTTTAGTATAGATTTTGTTCCTCTTGGCCTTGGTTGAGTAATTAGTGACTCTTGAGTTATCTAATCCCTTTGTTGATTGATAATTAGAATTTGCTAATTGATTTGAATGCCTCTAAAGCTAGTCTATCCTTTAGGAGTTGATTAGGACTTGAGGAATCAAATTGATTCATCCACATGACTTTCCTCCATAGTTAGAGGTTAACTAAGTGGGAGCAATGGACAATTTGTTATCATAATTGAGGAGGATAACTTGGATAGTTCTCATATCTTGCCAAGAGTTTTGTTAGTTGTTAGTTTATTTTCTTTGCCATTTATATTTCTTGTTTAAAATCTCAAAAACCCCCAAAATATCATAACAAATAACAAGACACTTTATTGTAATTCCTAGGGAGAACGACCTAAGGTTCAATACTTCGGTTTATAAATTTAGGGGTTTGTTTTAGTGACAAACAATCTTTTGTATGAAAGGATTATTGTTGGTTTAGAAACTATACTTTACAACGAGATTTCATTAGTGAAATTCTAAACCGTCAAAAATCCAATCATCAATGACATAGGCAATCAGAATATGAATTTTCAAACACGGAAAAGTCATCCATGAATACTTCTATGAAATTCTCAACCATGTCTGAAAATATGAGGAGCATGCACCTTTTGAATGTTGCAGGTGCATTGCACAATCCAAAGGGCATCCTCCGATAAGCAAAAACTCCATAGGGACAAGTAAAAGAGGTTTTCTCCTAGTCCTTCAGGTCTACAACTATTTGGTTGTAGCCAGAGTAACCGTCCAGGAAGCACTAGTATTCATGCCCTGCGAGTCTTTCAAGCATCTGGTCCATGAAGGGCAGGGGAAAGTGGTCTTTCCGGGTAGCTTTATTGAGTTTTCGATAGTCAATGCACATGCGCCATCCGGTCACTGTCCTTGTGGGTATCAGTTCATTCTTTTCATTTGATACAACAGTGATCCCTCCCTTCTTTGGGACTACTTGCACCGGGCTTACCCAAGGGCTGTCTGAGATGGGGTAAATCACCCTTGCTTGCCACAACTTCAACACTTCTTTTTGAACCACTTCATTCATGGTTGGTTGCATCCTCCTTTGTTGTTGCCTTAAAGGCTTGGTTGAGGGTGGCGCGGTGGCGTGGTGGTCGCGGAGAGGGGTTAAGAGTGGTGAGGGGGAGAAGAAAAAAGAGAGGGAAAAGAGAGAAGGGGGGTTATGGTGGGGTCTGGGTGGTCGTCGGAGGTGCGGCGGCGAAGGACAAAGAGAGAGGGGGTGGTTGCAGGGAAGAAGAAGAAGAAAGGGGTTGGGGGCGCGCGATGGGTAGGGTTCGCATCACAGAAGGTTAATAAATTGTAATCCACGCGATCGCGTGGGGCATGCGGTCGCGTGGCTGGTGTGGAATGGGGTTGACGCGGACGCGTGGTTGACGCAATCGCGTGGGTTGGGTGTAAGATAGGTGACGTGGACCCGTGAAGCACGCGACCGTGTCAATGGAATTTGTGCTAGACGCACGATTCCAGCGTCGTTTTAGCACAACTCTATACCTTACGTGAGTAAGGGTCGATCCCACGGAGATTGTCGGCTTGAAGCAAGCTATGGTCATCTTGTAAATCTCAGTCAGGCGGATTCACATGGTTATGAGATTTTGATAATTAAAAGAGAAATAAAACATAAAATAGGATAGAGATACTTATGCAATTCATTGGTGGGAATTTCAGATAAGCGTATAGAGATGCTTTGTTCCGTCTAAGCCTCTGCTTTCCTACTGCCTTTATCCAATCATTCATACTCCTTTCCATGGCAAGCTGTATGTAGGTGGATCACCGTTGTCAATGGCTACCGTCCATCCTCTCAGTGAAAATGGTCCGGCTATGGGTTACGTAGGGCTAATCATCTGTCGGTTCTCGATCATGTCGAAATAAGATCCATTGATCCTTTTGCACACTGTCACTGCGCCCATCACTCGCGAGTTTAAGGCTTGACACAGTCATCCCATCCCAGATCCTACTCGGAATACCACCGACAAGGTTTAGACTTTCCAGATCTCAAGAATGCTACCAATTGATTCTAGCTTATACCACGAAGTCTTTGATCTCACGGAATGGATGGCTCTATTGTCAGGAGAGGCACCCATGCATCGTGAACCAGGAGGCCAAGAGATACACACTCAAGCTCTTGCAGATAGAACGGAGGTGGTTGTCAGGCACGCATTCATAAGGGAGGATGATGATGAGTGTCACAGATCATCACATCCATCAGGTTGAAGTACGAGTGAATATCTTAGAACAAGAATAAGCGTGAATTGAATAGAAGAACAATAGTACTTTGCATTAATTCATGAGGAACAGCAGAGCTCCACACCTTAATCTATGATGTGTAGAAACTCCACCGTTGAAAATACATAAGAACAAGGTCTAGCCATGCCTCCCAAATAACATGAAACAATCGAAAAAGGGTTCAAAGATCTACCCCAAGATCAAAGATGATCAAAATATGAAAATACAATAGTAAAAGGTCATATTATACATTGCTGGAAATAAGTAAATGATGCAGAAATCCACTTCTAGGGCCCACTTGGTGTGTGCTTGGGCTGAGCATTGAAGCTTTCACATACATAGGCTTCTCTTGGAGTTAAACGCTAGCTATGGTGCCAGTTTGGGCGTTTAACTCCAGCTTTTACGCCAGTTCTGGCGTTTAACGCTAGAAAAGGGTCTTTGACCGGCGTGTTGACGACAATTTCGGCCATCAAATCTCATGCAAAGTATGGACTATTACACATTGCTGGAAAGCCCAAGATTTCTATTTTCCAACGCAATTAAGAGCGCGCCAATTTGGCTTTTGTAACTCCAGAAAATCCATTTCGAGTGCAGGGAGGTCAGAATCCAATAGATATGCAATCCTTTTTCAGCCTCTGAATCATATTTTTGCTCAGGTCCCTCAATTTCAGCCAGAAAATACCTGAAATCACAGAAAAACACATAAACTCATAATAAAGTTTAGAAATGTGATTTTTGCATAAAAGCTAATAATTATATACTAAAAACTAACTAAATTATACTAAAAATCACCTAAAAATAATGCCAAAAAGCGTATAAATTATCCGCTCATCACAACACCAAACTTAAATTGTTGCTTGTCCCCAAGCAACTGAAAACAAAATAGAATAAAAAGAAGAGAATATACAATAAATCTCACAATATCAATGAAACCTAGTCCCAATTAGATGAGCGGGGCTAGTAGTTTTTTGCTTCTGAATAGTTTTGGCATCTCACTTTATCCTTTGAAATTTAGAATGATTGGCATCTATAGAAACTCAGAATTTAGATAGTGTTATTGATTCTCCTAGTTCAGTATGTTGATTCTTGAACACAGCTACTTTATGAGTCTTGGCCATGACCCTAAGCATCTTGTTTTCAAGTATTACCACTGGTTACATAAATGCCACAGACACATAACTGGGTGAACCTTTTCAGATTGTGACTCAGCTTTGCTAAAGTCCCCAATTAGAGGTGTCCAGAATTCTTGAGCACACTGTTATTGCTTTGGATCACGACTTTAACCACTCAGTCTCAAGCTTTTCACTTGGACCTTCATGACACAAGCACATAGTTAGGGACAGCTTGATTTAGCCGCTTAGGCCCGGATTTTATTTCTTTGGGCCCTCCTATCCACTGATGCTCAAAGCCTTGGATCCTCTTTACCCTTGCCTTTTTGTTTTAAGGGAAAAAGATTTTTCTACTTGCTTTTCTTTTTTTTTCTTTTTCTTTTTAGCCATTTTTTTGCAAGCTTGTGTTTTTCACTATTTTTTCTTGCTTCAAGAATCAATTTTATTATTTTTCAAATTATCAATAACATTTCTCTTTGGTCATCATTCTTTCAAGAGCCAATAATTTTAATATTCATAAACTTCACTATAAAAAATATGCACTGTTCAAGCATTGAAGAACTGAAGATTGATGGTTTAGATGTTATAATAAATTCTCGTTGCAAGTATAGTTTCTAGACCAAGCAATCAACCTTTCTTACAAACATTTGGTTGTAACAAGTAACAAACCCCTTTAAAATTGATAACTGAAGTATTTAAACCTTGGGTCATCTTCTCAAGGAACTGCAGGGAAGTATGTTCTTATTATTAGTTATGAGTTTTGTAAATTGGGGGTTTTGAAAGTAAGGAACATGCAATTCAAATGACGAGAAAAATAAATAAATAACTATAAAATAAACTCTTGGCAATGTATGAAAATTCGGAAGTCCTATCCTAGTTATCCTTATCGGTGGTAATGAGAATTGAGTTTCAATCCCACTTAGTTAACCTTGCTAAAATAAAGGAAAGTCAAGTGGACTAATTAGTTAGATCCCCAAGTCCTGGTCAACTCCTAAGGAAATACTAGAGTTAGTGGAATTCAAGTCAATTAGCAAAGATAACAATGATCAACCACGGTGAGTTTGATAAAGAATCTCCAGTTAATCAATTAAAGCCAAGAATATAAAAAGCTAAATAAGAGTCATAATTTTGAAATACCTCAAACTATATTAATTAAGAAAATCCTAACATGAAACGTTCACAAGCCAATTGGACAACACAAATCAGATACATATAAAAACATCAGAGTAAATAAAAGTAGAAGAAAAACATAAATTATTGAACCTGGTATGAAGAAACAATCCTAATGACTAAAAGAAATCCTAAATCCTAAATCCTGAGAGAGAGGAGAGAACCTCTCTCTCTAAAACTATATATAAATTATGAAAAGTGCGTTATGAGTCGATATTTTGAGTCTCTGCATGTTCCTTGATTTTAATCTGTGTTTTTGAACCAAAATCTGGGTCAAAACGCGGCCCAAAATTGTCTTCAGCATATTCTGTAATTTTTGCAGATCGCGCATATCACGCATACGCGTCAGTCACGCGTACGCGTCGTTTGACGATTTTCCTCTCCACGCGTGCGCGTCAGGCACGTGCTCGCGTCGTTTGCGCGAACTCCAATCCACGCGCACATGTCAAGCACGCGTACGCCTCGCTGTGTTTTGTCCAAATCGCGCGCACGCATCAGCCATGCGTGCGTGTCGCTGTCCACTGGTTGTCTCCTTTATTTCTTGTGCTCCTTCCCTTTTTGCAAGCTTCCTCTCCATTATCTAAGCCATTCCTGCACTATGAAGCCTGAAATCACTTAAAACACATATCAAGGCATCGAATGGTATAAAAGAAAAATTAAAATACACAATTTAAAGCTTGAGGAAGCAAGTTTTCAGTCATAGAATAAATTTGGGAAGGAATTGTAATATCATGCAATTCATATGAATAAGTGGGTGAAAAGCTAATAAAAATCACTCAATTAAACACAATATAAACCATAAAATAGTGGTTTATCAACCTCCCCACACTTAAATATTAGCATGTCCTCATGTTTTGCTTAAAGAGATAAAATAAATGAGTAGGGAAAAGCAAGACTCATGCAATGCAACCTATGAATGTGAATGCAACTACATGCTAAAATAATTCTATCTACTTGGTGAAAAAGTAAATAAATCTTTCAAGAAAAAATATGAACTGGATTTCACTAATTCAAATCATAGAATAAAGTACAAATAACTTGCAAGAAGAAAATAGCTCATGAAGGCAGGGAACAAGGAATCGAGCATCGAACCCTCACCGGAAGTGTATACACTCTAATCACTTGAGTGTTTAAGGTTCGATTATCTCAATTCTCTACTAACCTTGCTTTCTAAGGCTTGCTCTTCTTCTACCAATCAACAAAAGTTTAATGCATAAATACACATTTCAAGAGGTCTTTTAAGGGTTGTAATGGGGTTAGGGTCAAGGTAGGATTGTATTTGGCCAAGTGGACTGAAATCTGAATCCTTAATTAACTTAAACTTTCCGCCTAACTTAAGACAATCCGTGTAATCACAATTCAAGATCTAACTGCCCATTAACTATGTTTACCACACATTCATGCATCCCAAATTTAAGTACAATTTATATGCATTGATATTATTACTTAATTTGGGGCATTTTGTCCCCTTTTTATTATTTGCTTTTTTTCATATTTCTTTTTATTTTTCTTTTCTTTTGTTTTTCTCAATGCATATGATTAAGATATTGAATGCATAAACATTTTTCACATTTTCGCACCAAGTCTAACATACTCAATTCCCAAACCAAACGTTTTCAAACCAAATTTCCCACACTTAAATCATAAGCACTTTCACTAGCCTAAGCTAACCAAGGATTCAAATTAAGGACATTATTGTTTTCTGCTTAGAGTTAGTGATGATCTAAAGTAAAGAACAAAGGGGTATAATAGGCTCAACATTGGTTTGCAAAGGATAATGAAAGGGTAAGGCCATATGGGTATGTAAGCTCAGTGAAATAAGGCCTCAATCATATAAGTGTATGCATACATTAAACAATGGAAATATAGAATCAAGCAAGACAAGGATCACAATTTTAGAGAGAATAACACACTAAAAATAAAATATTGGTTGATAGAATGCAACCAATTCAAATAGGCTCAAAATCTCACTGGTTTTGTGTGTTCGAGCTCTAAACCATGTTCCAATATAATATTTCTTCAGACAAGTTTAACAAAAATTTTAATTCAAATTAGTGAAATGCTCTAAAAAGTTTCTTGAAAAAGAAATTCTTACTTTAACCAAGTGGTGGTAAAGTACGCAATCAAACATCCAAATACACATTCAAATGCAACAATGAACTAACATAGAAAAATAAAAAATTGGTGTTGAGAAGGGACTAACTAACCCGTGGAGATTGGTATTGACCTCCCCACACTTAAAGATTGCACCGTCCTCGATGCATGTAAATTGTACAAGTGGACGGGCTGCTCCAACTGATGTATTTCTCTATAGATTGTGCAGATTGACTTGCCTGGCTCCCTATTAAGAAGCTTTTTCTCTTTCTTCGTGGTGGCCATCCTGAAAGAAGAGAAAAAGGAAGGAAAGTAACCCAAAAATAAAGATAGGAAAATAAATAAAATATGGGTGTTAATGCCAAATAATAAAGGTCTCAATTACATGGTAGCTACAACATGCAAGTGAGAAAATAATAAAAGCACATGGCATATCAATAGTACAAAAAGTTGCAACAATGGGAAAGAGAGTGTGGGTAAGCAAGATAGAGTAAGTACATATCAATGTAAAAAGAATATCAATATTATAAAAATTAGCATTGACTTATGAATAATAATACCCAATCAGAATAAAACAAGTCATGAAGCACTAGAATAATTCAAGAAAAGATGCAATAGTTGAAGAAGAGAATTTTAACACCAATGGAAAAGAAAAAGAAAGTAAGAAAGGAGGAAGAAATAAATAAGAAGGAAAGAAAAGATTTAGATATGGGGAAGAAAAAGATAAGATATTTGGCTGATTTGGATAAGCTGTACGCCGCTTGTGACGCAGACGCGTGAGTGACGCGTTCGCGCGGATAGCGCTTCTATGAAATGACGTGGACGCGTGGGTCACGCGTTCGCGTGAAGTGATTCGTGCCTTCAGCGCGAGTGCAGCCTCGCGGTCACGCAACTCTCTGTTTGAGACTCATATTGCCAAATTTTAGGGTGACGTGGTCGCGTGGAGGACGCGATCGCGTGGTTGGCCTTGTTTTGAAAAATGGCGCGGACGCGTGGGGCACGCGTTCGCGTGGTAGGATTTGTGCTTCTAGCACGGTTCCAGCCCCACTACATCACAACTTACTGCCATACACCCTTTTTATGTCGATTTTTAGGGCACGCGTTCGCGTGGGTGACGTGGTCGCGTGGGTCAAATTGTGCCAAAGGCACTCCTCCAGCCACGCTTTCGCGTGACTCTCTATTCAATTTAGTTTTTTATAATAATGCAGTATGCAGAATGCAATGCCAATATGAATGTTATGCATGATTCCAGGTCTAATCAAAACTCAAAAACAAAGCAGACTAGAATTAAAACTGAAAAAGGGATGATCATATCATAGTGGGTTGTCTCCCACCTAGCACTTTTAGTTAAAGTCCTTAAGTTGGACATTTGGTGAGCTCCCTTTTACTCACCTGACCCACTTGTGCTTCCAAATTTCTGATGGAGGACCGTGCCTCAGTCATGAAACTGAGAGTGACCTTGGATAGATCAGAGACTATGTTTGCTAAGCTAGAGATACTCTGCTCACAATTCTCTATCTATTGCTGAGAAGATGATAGGAAAGGCTTGCTATTGCCAAACCTATTTCTCCCCCCATTATTATTATTGAAGCCTTGTTGAGGCTTCTGTTGATCCTTCCATGAGAAATTTGGGTGATTCCTCCATGAAGAATTGTAAGTGTTTCCATAGGGTTCTCCCATGTAATTCACCTCTTCCATTGCAGAATTCTCAGGGTCATAAGTTTCTCCTTCAGAGGAGGCCTCTTTAGCACTGCCAGATGCAGCTTGCATTCCAATCAGATTCTGAGAAATCATATTGACTTGCTGAGTCAATGTTTTATTCTGAGCTAATATGGCATTCAGAGTATCAATCTTAAGAACTCCTTTCTTCTGAGTTGTCCCATTGTTCATAAGATTTCTTTCAGAAGTGTACATGAACTGGTTATTTGCAACCATATAAATGAGTTTTTGGGCTTTTGCAGGCGTTTTCATCAGATGAATAGATCCACTTGCAGAATGGTCTAATGACATCTTGGATAACTCAAACAGACCATCATAGAAGATACCTATGATGCTCCATTCTGAAAGCATGTCAGAAGGACACCTTCTGATCAATTGCTTATATCTTTCCCAAGATTCATAGAGGGATTCACATTCCTTCTGTTTGAAGGTTTGAACTTCCACTCTAAGGTTACTCATCTTTTGAGGTGGAAAAAATTTAGATAAGAAGGCATTGACCAGCTTTTCCCAAGAGTTCAAGCTATCTCTAGGTTGTGAGTTCAACCATATACTAGGGATCAACTCTTACAGCAAAAGGGAAAAGCATAAGTCTGTAGACCTCGGGATCAACTCCATTGGTCTTAACAGTGTCACAGATTTGCAAAAATTCAGCCAAGAACTGATGAGGATCTTCCAATGGAAGTCCATGAAACTTGCAATTCTGTTGCATCAGAGAAACTAATTGAGGCTTAAGCTCAAAGTTGTTTGCTCCAATGGCAGAAATAGAGATGCTTCTCCCATAGAAGTCAGGAGTTGGTGCAGTAAAGTCATCAAGCACCTTCCTTGCATTATTGGCATTGTTGTTATTTTTGGCTGCCATGTCTTCTTCTTTTTCAAAAATTTCTGTTAGGTCCTTTCCAGAGAGTTGTGCTTTAGCTTCTCTTAGCTTCCTCTTCAAAGTCCTTTCAGGTTCAGGATCAGCTTCAATAAGAATGCCTTTATCTTTGTTCCTACTCATATGAAAGAGAAGAAAATAAGGAAAGTATGGAATCCTCTATGTCACAGTATAGAGATTCCTTGATGTGTTAGAGGAAAAGAAAAATAGAAGGATGAGGTAGATAAAGAAGAATTCGAACATATAAAGAGGGGAGAGGGTTCAAATTATTAAGAGAGGAGAAATGTTAGTGATTAAATAGAAAGAGATGAGAGAGGGAATTTTCGAAAACTTTTAAATAAAATAAAAATTAGAGTTTAAAACAAATAGTTAATTAAAAGGATTTTTGAAAAAGTTGTTAGTGGCTTTTGAAAAAGATAAGGAAGAGGAAATTTTTAAAATCAAACAAAAAGTCAAGTAGTTAATTGAAAAAGATTTGAAAATCAATTTTGAGAAGATAAGAAGTTAGAAAAGATTTTGAAATTAAAATTTGAAAAAGATATTATTTGAAAACAATTTGGTTAAAAAAAGATATGTTCAAAAAGATATGATTGAAAAAGATTTTTAAAATTGATGACTTGGCTAACAAGAAATTAAAAGATATTATTCTAAAATTCAAATATTGAACCTTTCTTAACAAGAAAGTAACAAACTTGAAATTTTTTAATCACAACATTAATTGTTAGCAAGGATTTTCGAAAATATTAAAAGAAAAATGAAAAGATTTGATTTTGAATAAGAGAGGATATGAAAAAGATAAGATTTGAAAAATTAGTTTTAAAACTCAAAAATTTGAAAAAGATTTGAATTGAAAACAAAATTACTTCCTTGGGCGTTAAACGCCCAGCCAGGTATCTTGGTTGGCATTTAAACGCCAGAAATCCTTCCTCACTGGGCGTTTTAAACGCCCAGCTTTTTCTCTATGATTCCTCTGCTGTATGTTCTGAGTCTTCAATTCTCTGTATTATTGACTTGAAAAGACATAATTTTGAATTTTTTTGAATTTTTAATGATGAGAGAGAAAAACAACAGAATGGAATTAAACATGAAAAACTAATATCAAAACAAGGAATGCATGCAAGAACACTTTGAATGTTAAGATGAACACCAAGAACATATTTTTTAAAATTTTTAAGAAAAGAAAAACATGCAAGACACCAAACTTAGAAATTTTCATACTAGAGACATTAACAATTTGAGAATGCATATGAAAAACAACAAAAGACACAAAACAGGAGAATTTAAAGATTAGAACTAGGAAAATCATCAAGAACAACTTGAAGATCAATGAAGAACATAATGCATGAATTTTCAAAAAATGCTAGAAAAATAAAAACATGCAATTGATACCAAACTTAAAATTTGACTCTAGACTCAAACAGGAAACACAAAAAAATATTTTTGATTTTATGATTTTATAAAAAATTTTGTATTTTTTCAAAAATTATTTTGAAAAAGAAAATAAGAAACTCAAAATTGTTAATAAGAATTCCAGGAATCATGCAATGTTAGTCTAAAGCTTCAGTCTAAAAATATTAGACATGGCTAACCAAGCTTCAGCAGGACATTACATGTAATAGCCAAGTTGATGGTAATCAACTAGCTCTTGTGATGATAAAAGCATCATTTGAAACTCTAGAATTCATTCTTAAAAATTTTGAAGAAGAAAATAAAAAGAAAATACCTAATCTAAGCAACAAGATGAACCGTTAGTTGTCCAAACTCAAACAATCCCCGGCAACGGCGCCAAAAACTTGGTACACGGAATCGTGATACACAGCGCCGTGCAGCTGACTAGCAAGTGCACTGGGTCGTCCAAGTAATACCTTACGTGAGTAAGGGTCGATCCCACGGAGATTGTCTGCTTGAAGCAAGCTATGGTCATCTTGTAAATCTCAGTCAGGCGGATTCACATGGTTATGAGATTTGGATAATTAAAAGAGAAATAAAACATAAAATAGGATAGAGATACTTATGCAATTCATTAGTGGAAATTTCAGATAAGCGTATGGAGATGCTTTGTTCCCTCTGAGCCTCTGCTTTCCTACTGCCTTCATCCAATCATTCATACTCCTTTCCATTGCAAGCTATATGTAGGTGGATCACCGTTGTCAATGGCTACCATCCATCCTCTCAGTGAAAATGGTCCGGCTACGGGTTACGTAGGGCTAATCATCTGTCGGTTCTCGATCATGTCGGAATAAGATCCATTGATCCTTTTGCACACTGTCACTGCGCCCAACACTCGCGAGTTTGAAGCTCGTCACAATCATCCTATCACAGATCCTACTCGGAATACCACAGACAAGGTTTAGACTTTTCGGATCTCAAGAATGCTGCCAATTGATTCTAGCTTATACCACGAAGACTCTGATCTCACGAAATGGAAAGCTCTGTTGTCAAGAGAGGCACCCATGCGTCTTGAACCATGAGGCCAAGAGATACGCACTCAAGCTCTTGCAGATAGAATGGAGGTGGTTGTCAGGCACGCGTTCATAAGGGAGGATGATGCTGAGTGTCACGGATCATCACATCCATCAGGTTGAAGTACGAGTGAATATCTTAGAACAAGCATAAGTGTGAATTGAATAGAAGAAAAATAGTACTTTGCATTAATTCATGAGGAACAGCAGAGCTCCACACCTTAATCTATGATGTATAGAAACTCCACCATTGAAAATACATAAGAACGAGGTCTATGCATGGCCTAAGGCCATGCCTCCCAAATAACATGAAAAAATCGAAAAAGGGTTCAAAGACCTGATCCCAAGATCAAAGATGATCAAAAGATGAAAATACAATAGTAAAAGGTCCTATTTATAGTGAACTAGTAACCTAGGGTTTACAGAAATAATTTAATGATGCAGAAATCCACTTCCAGGGCCCACTTGGTGTTTGCTTGGGCTGAGCATTGAAGCTTTCATGTGCATAGGCTTCTCTTGGAGTTAAACACCAGCTCTGGTGCCAGTTTAGGCGTTTAACTCCAACTTTTATGCCAGTTCTAGCGTTTAACGTCAGAAAAGGGTCTCTGACCGGTGTTTTGATGACAATTTGGGCCATCAAATCTCGGGAAAAGTATGAACTATTAAACATTGCTGGAAAGCCCAAGATGTCTGCTTTCTAACGTAATTGAGAGCGCACCAATTGGGCTTCTGTAGCTCTATAAAATCTATTTCGAGTGCAGGGAGGTCAGAATCCAACAGCATCTGCAGTCCTTTTTTAGCCTCTGAATCAGATTTTTGCTCAGGTCTCTCAATTTCAGCCAGAAAATACCTGAAATCACAGAAAAACACACAAAATCACAGTAAAGTCCAGAAATGTGATTTTTTCATAAAAACTAATAATTATATACTAAAAATTAACTAAATCATACTAAAACTACCTAAAAATAATGCCAAAAAGCGTATAAATTATCCGCTCATGATAGCCCTAAGCACTTTGTTTTCCAGTATTACAACTAGATACATAAATACCACAGACACTTTAACTAGGTGAACCCTTATGGATTGTGATTCAGCTTTGCTAGAATCCCAAGATAGAGGTGTCCAGAGTTCTTAAGCACACTCTTTTTTCTTTGGATCATGACTTTAACTGCTCAGTCTCAAGCTTTTTACTTGACACCTTCGCACCACAAGCATATAGTTAGGGACACTTTTTAATTGAAGTGCTTAGGCCAAGATTTTGTTTCCTGTAGGCCCTCCTAACCATTGATGCTCAAAGCCTTAGATCCTTTTACCCTTACCTTTTGGTTTAAAAGGTTATTGGCTTTTTGCTCTTGCTTGTTGATTTAATGAGCTATTGGCTTTTTTTGCTTTTTATTTCGCATGCATACATATATTTTTTCTTTTATTGCTTTTTTGCTGCTTTTTCTTGCTTCAAGAATCAATTTTTGGATTTTTTAGATTGCCAATAATATTTCTCCTTTTTCATCACTCTTTCAAGAGCCAACATTCTTAATTCTATTTTCAAATATGCACTGTTCATTCATACATTCAGAAAACAAAAGCAATGCCACCACATCAAGATAATTGAACTATTCTTAAGATAAACTCGAAATTCATGCAACTTAATTTCTTTTTCAAATAAAATTTTCTTTTAAGTAAGGTGAGAGATATATGGAATATTGTATAACTTTAAGACATAGATAGAAATGATCATGTAATAAAAATACGAGAATAGACAATAAAGCATAACAGAAAACAAGAAAATAACATAAGAAAAGGGGATTAAGAGAACGAATCCACCTTAGTGATGGCGGCTACTATTCCTCCTTGAGAATCCAATGTAGTGCTTGATCTCTTCAATATCACGCCCTTGTCTCTGTTGTTCTTCCCTCATAGCCCTTTGATCTTCTCTTACTTCGTTGAGGATGGTGGAATGCTCTTGATGCTCCAACCTCAATTGCTGTATATTAGTGTTCAATTCTCCAAGAGAATTATGCAATTGGTCCCAATAGCCTTGAGGAGGAAATTGTATCCCTTGAGGTATCCTAGGTATTTCTTGCTTAGGTGGTTGCATAGGCTCATGTGCATGCTCTCTAGTTTGCTCCATCCTCTTCTTAGTGATGGGCCTGTCCTCTTCAATGAAGATGTCTCCCTCTATGACAATTCCAGCTGAATTGCATAGGTGACAAATGAGGTGAGGAAAAGCTAACCTTGCTTTGGTGGAAGGCTTTTCAGCTATATTGTATAATTCTTGAGGTATCACCTCATGTACTTCCACCTCACTCCCAATCATGATGCAATGAATCATGATAGCTCTGTCAATGGTTACTTCTGACCGATTGCTAGTAGGGATGATAGAACGTTGGATGAATTCTAACCATCCTCTAGCTAAGGGCTTGAGGTCAAGCCTTCTTAGTTGAATGGGCAAACCTTGGGAATCCCTTTTCCCCTGTGCTCATTCCACACAAATGTCTATGAGCACTTGATCCAGTCTTTGATCAAAGTTGACTCTTCTAGTGTAAGGATGTGGGTCTCCTTGCATCAAAGGCAAGTTGAATGCCAACCTCACACTTTCCGGACTAAAGTCCAAGATTCTCCCTCAAACCATGGTGCTCCAATTCTTGAGATTTGGGTTCACACTAATGTCATGGTTTTTTGTGACCCATGCATTAGCATAGAACTCTTGCACCATTAGAATCCTAACCTCTCGGATGGGATTGTTTAGGACTTCCCAACCTGTTCTCCAGATCTCTCTTTAGATATACTCATTCTTCTTAAGCATAAAAGGGACCTTAGGGATCACCTTCTTCTCTACCGCTACTTCATAAAAGTGGTCTTGGTGGGCTTTGGTGATGAATCTCTCCATCTTCCAAGATTCAGAGGTGGCGGCTATGGCCTTTCCTTTCCTCTTTCTAGAGGATTCTCTAACCTTGGGTGCCATAAGTGGTAATGAAAAGCAAAAAGCAACGATTTTCCCACACCAAACTTAAAATCTTTGCTTTTCCTCGAGAAAAAATAAATAAAAGAAGAATGCAGTAGAAGAAGAAGAAAATAGATGGAGATGGAGGGAAAGAAGTAATTCGGCCAAGGGGTAGGTAAAGATGCTGTAGGACCCACTGGTCTTGAGAGTGTATGGAGAAGTGTAAAAAGAAGAGTGAAGAAGGGGGTAGGTAAAGATGCTGTAAGACCCACTGGTCTTGAGAGGTTAGGGAATTCAGATTTCCGGCCCTTCTTCATGGGCATTGAACACCCAGCACTATGCTCTTGGCTGGTGTTCAACGCCAGCTATACTACCAATCAGGGCGTTAAACGCCCTGGCTCTGCCTCTGGCTGGCGTTCAATGCCAGTAGGACTGCCAATTTGGGCGTTGAACACCCAGCCAGTGCTCTCTGGCTGGCGTTCAATGCCAGCAAAACACTCTATCTAGAGTGGTCTGTTTTCATTGCTGAACCTTTCTGTCTCTGTTCTAACTGCTTCACATGATCATGAACCTAAAGAAATAACTAAAGAAAAATAATCTTAAGAAATTAGAGGAAATATAAATAACTAAATAAGGTTGGGTTACCTCCCAACAAGTGCTTCTTTAACGTCACTAGCTTAACAGTTAGCTCCTTACGGAGAGTGATATGGGCTCAGAATTTCGCCCATTATGGTGAACTTTCTTCCTGTTTTCTCATGAATGAGCTCCACATGCTCTAGAGATAGGACACAAATCACTGTATGTGGTATGACTGGTTTCTTGGTAAGACAACTCTCATGCTAGGTAAGAAGCCTTCAGTGGAGACTTTCTTTTCCCTCCAGCCTTTAGGTACTTTCTTCTTAGTACCTTGGGTCTCAGTGCTTGTTGATGGCTGCCCAACACCAAACTTAGAATTGATGTTTGGGGGCTTGGTAAAGCTCTATACTGAAAGAGATGGTTGGAACACTAAGTATTGCACAGTTATCTCTCTTTTTTTAGAGGGAGAGTTGGGGTGAGGCATCTTGAACAAGATGTGATCGTCTCCTAGTTGTAGAATCAGTTCTCCTTTAACTACATCAATGATAGCATTGGCAGTGGCTAGGAAAGGTCTTCCAAGGATGATGGATTCATCCTCATCTTCCCCAATATCTAATATTATAAAGTTTGCAGGGATGTACAGGTCTTCAACCTTTACCAGTACATCCTCTACTAAGCCATATGCTTTCTTCATTGATTTGTCTACCATCTCTAGTGAGATATTTGTAGCTTGTACCTCAAAGATTCCCAACTTCTCCATTACATAGAGTGGCATGAGGTTTATACTTGACCCTAGGTCACACAGAGCCTTCTCAAAGGTCATGGTGTCTATGGTGCAAGGGATTAGGAAGCGTTTGGGATTCGAAAACTTTTGAGGTAGCTTCTGCTGTACCAAAGCATTGAATTCTTTGGTACTGGAGGTTCTTCCTCCAAATTCTTTGTAGCAAACAACTTGGCATTCAGCTTCATGAGAACTCCTAGGTACCAAGCAACTTGCTCTTCCCTTGTATTCTCATCCTGATTAGTAGATGAGTATTCATCAGAACTGATGCACTGTAGGAGTGCATGCAAGGGAACCTTTATGGTTTCTACATGAGCCTTGGCTTCCTTTAATTCCTGGATAGGAATTTCTTCAGTGGGTGCTGAACACTCAGTAAGTGTGCCATTACTGGCATTCAATGCCAGTTCTGGTGGTTTTTTGGGCCTTGAACGCCCATCATGCATTCCTTCACTGGCGTTCAATGCCAGTTTCTTTGCCAAGTTGGGCATTGAACGCCCAAGAGGGACCTCCTTCCTGGTGTTCAACACCAGTCCTAGTGCCATTTTGGGCATTGAAGACCCAATGAGGGCTTTCTCACTGGCTTTCAATGCCATATTTGTCTCTTCAGATTCGGCCTCATCCTCTATGGTGATGGCCTTGCACTCTTCTCTTGGATTTACTTCAGTGTTACTAGGAAGAGTGTCAGGAGGAGTCTCAGGGATTCTCTTGCTTAGTTGAACAACTTGTACCTCCAAATTTCTAATGGAGGACCTTGTTTCAGTTATAAAACTATGAGTGGTCTTAGAGAGGCTGGAGACTAGAATGACTAAGTCAAAAAGGCTTTGCTTAGGAGTCTACATATTCCCTTGAGAAGATGGGAATGGTGGTCTGTTGTTGAACCTGTTTTGGTTCTTTCCACCTTGATTGTTGTTGAAGCCTTGCTAAGGCTTCTGTTGATCATTCTATGAAAGGTTAGGATGATTCCTCCATGAGGGATTGTAGGTGTTTCCATAGGGTTTTCCCATGTAATTCACCTCCTCCATGGTGGGTTGGTCAGTGTCATAAGCTTCTACTTTAAAGGAAGCTTCTTGGGTGCTGCCAGTTGCAGCTTGCATTCCAATCAAATGCTGAGAGATCATATTGACCTGTTTGGTCAAGATCTGGTTCTGAGCAAATATGGAATTCAAAGTGTCAACTTCAAGAACTCCTTTCTTCTGAGGGATCCCATTGTTCACAGGATTTTTCTCAGAAGTGTACATGAATTGGTTGTTTGCAACCATCTTAATGAGTTCTCTTGCCTCTGCAGGCATTTTCTTCAAGTGGAGTGATCCACCTGCAAAACTGTCCAATGATATTTTGGACATCTGATACAAATCATCATAGAAAATTCCTAGGATAGACCATTCTGAGAGCATGTTAGGAGGACACCTCCTGATCAGTTGCTTGTATCTTTCTCAAGATTCATAGAGGGATTCACCTTCTCTTTGTCTGAAGGTCTAAACTTCCACTTTGATTTTGCTCATCCTTTGAGGAAGAAAGAATTTGGCCAAGAAAACATTTACCAGCTTCTCCCAAGAGTCTAAGCTTTCTTTAGGTTGAGAGTTCAACCATATTTTAGCTCTTTCTCTAACAGTAAACGAAAAGAGCATATGTCTGTAGGCCTCAGGATCCACTCCATTGGTCTTAACAGTGTCACAGATTTGCAAGAATTTAGATAGAAATTGATGTGGATCTTCTAGTGGAAGTCCATAGAACTTGCAATTCTGTTGTAGGAAAGAGACTAACTAAGGATTAAGCTCAAAGTTGTTAGATCCAATGGCAGGTACAGAGATACTTCTACCATAAAAATCAGAGGTAGGCATAGTAAAAGCACTAAGAACCTTTCTTGCCTCTCCTTCATGATTAGGCTCTGTTGTCATGCTTTCAGCTTCTTGCTCAAAATTTTCTGAGAGGTTTCTTTCGGAGTGTTGTACTTTGCCTTGTTGTAAATGCCTTCTTAGAATTTTCTCATGTTCAGGGTCAGGATTAAAGAGAGGCTCTTTATCTCTGTTTCAGATCATAAACAAGAAAAAGAAACCAAGAAACAAGGAGAATGGGAGCTCTATGTTTAAGAACAGAGGACTCCCTGTGAGATGTGAAGAAGAAGGAAAGAAGAATGAAGATAGAAGAAGGAAAAGAAGAATTCGGCTATCAGGGGTAGAGAATTCGAAAAGTAAGAAGCAAGAAGAGAAACAAAAATTAAAATATTTTTGTTTTTATTTTATTTATTAATAAAATTCAAAAATAGAAGCTAATTAATTAAAAATATTTGAAAATTAATTAATGAATTTTCGAAAATAGAAGAGAGAGATAGAAGAGATTTTCAAAAATAGGAGAGAGAAGAATTAGTTAGGTTGTTTTGAAAAAGAAGAGAGGAAAAATAACTAACTAATTAAGAAATATTTGAAAACAAGATAAGATGGAAGATTAGAAAAGATTGAATTTAAAATTTGAAATTAGAAAAGATAAGATGGAAGATAAAAAGATTTGGAAAAGATTCGATTTAAAATTTGAAATAAGAAAAGATAAGATAAGAGTTTGAAAAAATTTGAAAAAGATAAAGATTTTGAAATTTGAAATTTGAAATTTAAATTTTGAATTTTGAAATTTAATTTTAAAATTTTAATTTGAAATAAGATAAGATAAGATTTTTGAATTTTAAAGAAAGATAAAAAGATAAGATTGTAAATTGAAAAAGATATCATTTTTAAAAAGATTTGATTTTGAAATATTTGAATTTTGAAATTTAAAACTAAGATAAGATAAGATATAATTTGGAAATTAAAATTTGAAACTTTTGTTGATATTTTTGAAAATTAAGATAAAGATAAGAAAAGATATTTTATTTTTTTGATTTTCAAATTTAATGAAGAAAGAGAAAAATAACAAAAAGACACCAAACTTAAAATTTTGAGAGAAGGACAAATAGGTCCCTGACATTTTACCCCGCGGACATTTTCGTCCCTGACCACTGAAAAATACTTTTAAGTCTCTGACCTTCACAAAATTTGGACAGATTAGTCCCTCCGTCCAAATACCTCCGTCAGACCCAACGGAAAAGGCTGACGTGGCTCCCGTAATGCTTGTCACGCGTACGCGTGGGTCACGCGTACGCGTCGCATGGAAACCTTCTCTCTCACACATACGCGTGGGTCACGTGTACGCGTCGCCATGAATTCAACAAATCTCCCCTTTTTCTTCGTCAATTCTTCACTTTGCATGCTTTTTTTTTCCATTTCTTTCAAGCCATTCTTGCCTTCAAAACTTAAAAGAAAGTTACAAAGATGAAACTACTCTAAAAGTTTTAGTAACATTTTTCGTCGGTTTTTTTTTTTTTTTTTTTTTTATGCATCATCATACCCTTGCATTGTACATCAAAATCTTAATTTAGTATTTTTTTACATCGTACTCTTATTCCAGTACTCTCAATGATTTTATTCTTAATATTATTTTTGAATCCAACGTTTATGATTATATTATTACCTATGATTAACTTTTTATTTAATTTGTCTTTTTTAATGAGATCATCATTTATATTATAAAATAAAATTACACTAAAATATAGTTGATGAGCGGATAATTTGTATACTTTTTGGCATTGTTTTTAGTATGTTTTTGATATGATATAATTAGTTTTTAGTATATTTTTATTAGTTTTTAATTAAAATTCACTTTTCTGGACTTTACTATGAGTTTGTGTGTTTTTCTGTGATTTCAGGTATTTTCTGGCTGAAATTGAGGGACCTGAGCAAAAATCTGATTCTGAGACCAAAAAGGACTGCAGATGCGTTGGATTCTGACCTCCCTGCATTCGAAGCGGATTTTCTAGAGCTACAGAAGCCCAATTGGCGCGCTCTCAACGGCGTTGGAAAGTAGACATCCTGGGCTTTCCAGCAATATATAATAGTCCATACTTTGCCCAAGATTTGATGGCCCAAACCGGCGTTCAAAGTCACCTCAAGGAATCCCAGCGTTAAACGCCGGAACTGGCATAAAATTTGGAGTTAAACGCCCAAACTGGCATGAGAGCTGGCGTTTAACTCCAGAAAAGGTCTCTACACGAAATTCCTTCATTGCTCAGCCCAAGCACACACCAAGTGGGCCTGGAAGTGGATTTTTATGTCATTTACTCATTTCTGTACACCTTAGGCTACTAGTTTCTTATAAGTAGGACCTTTTACTATTGTATAGAAATCTTTTGATCACTTTTAGATCTTTAGATCATCTTTGGACATTTTAGTTCTTAGATCATTGGGAGGCTGGCCATTCGGCCATGCCTAGACCTTATGCTTATGTATTTTCAACGGTGGAGTTTCTACACACCATAGATTAAGGTGTGGAGCTCTGCTGTACCTCGAGTATTAATGCAATTACTATTGTTCTTTCATTCAAATTCCGCTTGTTCTTTATCCAAGATATCACTTGTTCTTCAACATGATGAAGGTGATGATTGACGCCCATCACCATTCTCACCCATGAACAAGGTGACTGACAACCATTCTTGTTCTACAAGCATCTGAGGCTTAGTGAATATCTCTTGGATTCCTGATTGCACGATGCATGGTTGATCGCCTGACAACCGAGTGCTCGCCTGACAAACGAGCCAACCATTCCGTGAGATCAGAGTCCTCGTGGTATAGGCAAGAACTGATGGCAGCATTCAAGAGAATCCGGAAGGTCTAACCTTGTCTGTGGTATTCTGAGTAGGATTCAATGACTGAATGACTGTGACGTGCTTCAAACCTGTAACCTACTGGGCGTTAGTGGCAGACGCAAAAGAGTTATTCTATTCCGGTAGGGGAGGGAACCGAACCGGTGATTGGCCGTACTGTGACAGAGTATTGAGCATTAGCTTTCACTGCGAGGATGGGAGGTAGCTGCTGACAACAGTGAGACCCTATACAAGCTTGCCATGGAAAGGAGTAAGAAGGGTTGGATGAAGACAGTAGGAAAGCAGAGAGACGGAAGGGAAGGCATCTTCATGCGCTTATCTGAAGTTCCTACCAATGAATTACATAAGTATCACTATCTTTATCTTTTATGTTATTTTCGTTCATCACCATATATCTGAGTTTGCCTGACTAAGATTTACAAGATGACCATAGCTTGCTTCAATACTAACAATCTCCGTGGGATCGACCCTTACTCACGTAAGGTTTATTACTTGGACGACCCAGTGCACTTGCTGGTTAGTTGTGCGAAGTTGTGTAATGCCATGGTATTGAGCTACCACGTTTTTGGAGCCATTACCAGGGATTATGAGAGTTGTGAAAAAGTATAGTTCACAATTTCGCGCACCAAGTTTTTGGCGCCGTTGCCGGGATTGTTCTAGTTTGAGCAAGCCTTTGGTAACATCAGTGCCAAGATCCGGCAACAACATCAAATTTTTGGTGTTATTGCCCGGGATTGTTCAGGCTGGACAACTGACGGTTCATCTTGTTGCTTAGATTAGGTATTTTTTTTTCGAAATTCTTGAAGATGAATTCTAGAGTTTCATGATGATTGTTGAAATCTGGCTGGCTGAGAAGCCATGTCTAATCTGATTGGACCGAGGTTTCAACTTATCACCACAAGAGCTTGTTGATTTCGTATCAATCTTGCTTTTGGAGCAGTGATCTGCTAAGATTTGGCTGACCTTTGGTCATGTCTAGTGTTTTGGACCGAAGCTTTCTTTGAAAGCTTGGCTGGCTGTGAAGCCATGTCTAATTCCTGGACCGGAGTCTTAGACTAGCATTGCACTGATTCCTGGAATTCTCATTAAGAATTTTGATACCTTTTTCCACTTAATTTTCGAAAAACACAAAAAAAAATTAAAAAAATTTACAAAATCATAAAATTCAAAATATTTCTTGTTTGAGTCTAGTGTCTCATCCTAAGTTTGGTGTCAATTGCATGCATTCATATGTCTTAGTGATCTTCAAGATGTTATTGATAATTCACTTGCTCTGATCTTTGAATTCTATTGACTTGAGTATTCTGTGTGTCTCATATGCATTCTCATATTGTTAGTGTCAGTAGTATACAAACTGCTAAGTTTGGTGTCTTGCATGCATTGTTAATTGATTCCTTTTGCATTTTGATTATTAAAAACCCAAAAATATTTTTAATTTGTGTCTTTTCAAGTCAATGATACAAGGGATTGAAGATTCAGAACACACTGCAGAGGAATTATACAGAAAAAGCTGAGCATTCAAAAATGCCCAGTGAAGAAGGCAGACTGGCGTTTAAACGCCAGCCAGGGCACCTGGTTGGGCGTTTAACGCCCAAAGAGGTAGCATTTTGGGCGTTAAACGCCAGAATGTATACCATTCTGGGCGTTTAACGCCAGGATGGTGCTAGGAGGAAGATTTTGTTTTCAAATCAATTTTTTTCAAGTTTTTCAAAATCAAATCTTTTTCAAATCATATCTTTTCAATCAAATGTTTTCAAAATCAATTTCTTTCCTTTTTCAAAGATACTTACTAACAATCAATGATTTGATTGAGCATTTTTTGCCTTTTCTATTAAGGAAGGTTTTATGTTTGAATCATATCTTTTCTTGTTAGGCAAGTCATTAGTTTTTCAAACCATATCTTTTAAAATAGTTTTCAAATCATATCTTTTAAAATAGTTTTCAAATCATATCTTCTCAATCATATCTTTTTAAAACCATAACTTCTCAATCAATTCTTTTCAATCACATCTTTTTCAAAATAGTTTTCAATCAAATCTTTTTAATTTCTAATTTCAAATCTTTTTCAAAAATCACTTGATTTCTTTTCACTTTGAATTTTTGAAAATTATCAATCAAATTTTCAAAATGTTTTCAAAATATTTTAATTGAATTTTCGAAAATCCTCTTCCCTCCTTCTCACATCCTTCTATTTATGGAGTACCACTCCTTCTAAATGCACAATTCGAACCTTATCTAATTAAAGTTCGAATTCTCCTTCTCCTTCTTCTTTCTATTTCTCTTTTCCTCTGACATTTCAAGGAATCTCTATACTGTGACATAGAGGATTCCACATTTTCTTTTTCTCTTCTCTTTCATATGAGCAGGAGCAGAGACAAAGGCATTCTTGTTGAAGCTGACCCTGAACCTGAGAGAACCTTGAAGCGAAGCTAAGAGAAGCCAAAGCACAACTCTCTTTAGAGGACCTGACCGAATTCTTCAAGGAAGAAGAACCCATGGCAGCCGAAAACAACAACAATGCCAACAATGCAAGGAAGGTGCTGGGTGACTTTACTGCACCTACTCCCGACTTCTATGGGAGAAGCATCTCTATCCCTGCCATTGGAGCAAACAACTTTGAGCTTAAGCCTCAATTAGTTTCTCTAATGCAACAGAATTGCAAGTTCCATGGACTTCCAATGGAAGATCCTCATCAGTTTTTAGCTGAATTCTTGCAAATCTGTGACACAGTCAAGACTAATGGGGTTAACCCTGAGGTCTATAGACTGATGCTATTCCCTTTTGCTGTAAGAGACAGAGCTAGAATATGGTTGGATTCTCAACCTAAAGAAAGCCTAGACTCTTGGGAAAAGCTAGTCAATGCCTTCTTGGCAAAGTTCTTTCCACCACAAAGATGGAGTAAGCTTAGAGTGGAAGTCCAAACCTTCAAACAGAAGGATGGAGAATCCCTCTATGAAGCTTGGAAAGATACAAACAATTAATCAGAAGATGTCCTTCAGACATGCTTTCTGAATGGAGCATCATAGGGATTTTCTATGATGGTCTCTCTGAACTATCTAAGATGTCCTTGGATAGCTCTGCTGGAGGATCTCTTCATCTGAAGAAGACGCCTGCAGAAGCTCAAGAATTGATTGAAATGGTTGTAAATAACCAATTCATGTACACTTCTGAAAGGAATCCTGTGAACAATGGGACTAGTCAGAAGAAAGGAGTTCTTGAGATTGACACTCTGAATGCCATATTGGCTCAGAACAAGATATTGACTCAACAAGTCAATTTAATTTCTCAGAGTCTGTCTGGAATGCAAAATGCACATGGCAGTACTAAGGAAGCTTCATCTGAGGAAGAAGCTTATGATCCTGAGAACCCTTCAATGGAAGAGGTGAATTACCTAGGAGAACCCTATGGAAACACCTATAATTCTTCATGGAGAAATCACCCAAATTTCTCATGGAAGAATCAAGAGAGACCTCAACAAGGTTTCAATAATAATAATGGTGGAAGAAACAGGTTTAGCAATGGCAAGCCTTTTCCATCATCTTCTCAGCAACAGACAGAGAGTTCTAAGCAGAATACTTCTGACTTAGCAACAATGGTCTCTGATCTAATAAAGACCACTCAAAGTTTCATGAATGAAACAAGGTCCTCCATCAGAAATTTGGAAGGACAAGTGGGTCAGCTGAGCAAGAGAATTACTGAACTCCCTCCTAGTACTCTCCCAAGTAATACAGAAGAAAATCCAAAAGGAGAGTGCAAAGCCATAACCATGGCCGAACATGGAGAGGAAAGAGAGGAGGAGGACGCCACTGAGGAAGACCTCAGTGGGCGTGTACCAACCTCCTCTGAGTTCCTCAATGAGGAACCTTGGGAATCTGAGGCTCAAAATGAGACCATAGAGATTCCATTGGACTTACTTCTGCCATTCATGAGCTCTGATGAGTATTCTTCCTCTGAAGAGGATGAGTATGTTACTGAAGAGCAAGTTGCTAAATACCTTGGAGCAATCATGAAACTAAATGACAAGTTATTTGGAAATGAGACTTGGGATGATGAACCTCCCTTGCTCACCAAAGAACTGGATGACTTGTCTAGACAAAAACTGCCTCAAAAGAGGCAGGATCCTGGGAAGTTTTCTATACCTTGTACCATAGGCACCATGACCTTCAAGAAGGCCTTGTGTGACTTAGGGTCAAGTGTGAACCTCATGCCCCTCTCTGTAATGGAGAAATTAGGGATCTTAGAGGTGAAAGCTGCAAGAATCTCATTAGAGATGGCAGACAACTCAAGAAAACAAGCCCATGGACTTGTAGAGGATGTTCTGGTTAAAGTTGAAGACCAGTACGTTCCTACTGATTTCATAGTCCTAGAGACTGGGAAGTGCATGGATGAATCCATCATCCTTGGCAGACCCTTCCTAGCCACAGCAAAGGCTGTGATTGATGTTGACAGAGGAGAGTTAATCATTCAAGTGAATGAAAAATCCTTGGTGTTTAAGGCCCAAGGACATCCCTCTATCATCATGGAGAGGAAGCATGAAGAGCTTCTCTCAAAACAGAGCCAAGCAGAGCCCCCACAGTCAAACTCTAAGTTTGGTGTTGGGAGGCCACAACCAAACTCTAAGTTTGGTGTTGAACCCCCACACTCAAACTCTAAGTTTGGTGTTGGGAGGTTCCAACACGGTTCTGAGCATTTCTGAGGCTCCATGAGAGTCCTCTGTCAAGCTAATGACATTAAAGAAGCGCTTGTTGGGAGGCAACCCAATGTTTTATAATTAACTATTTTCTTTTGTTATTTTATCTTTTTTGTAGGTTGATGATCATAAGAAGTCACAAAAACAATGAAAAAAGCAAAAACAGAATGAAAAACAGGAAGAAAAATAGCACACCCTGGAGGAAGAAGCTGCTGGCGTTTAAACGCCAGTAAGCCTAGCAGTTGGGCGTTTAACGCCCAGTCTGGCACCATTCTGGGCGTTTAACGCCAGAAAGGGGCACCAGACTGGCGTTAAACGCCAGTAAAGGGCAAGAACCTGGCGTTAAACGCCAGGAATGGGCACCAGCCCGGCGTTTAACGCCAGAAATAGCTCAAAACGTGATTTTGAGCAACATTTGGTGCAGGGATGACTTTTCCTTGACACTACAGGATCTGTGGACCCCACAGGACCCTACCATCACTCTCTCTCTTCTTCCCCCATTCACCAATCACCTCAACACCTCTTTCCCAAAAACCCCTCACCTATCAAATCCCATCTTTCTCTTCACCACTCACATCCATCCTTCATAAATCCCCACCAACCTCACCCTTCAAATTCAAACCACTTTCCCTCCCAAACCCACCCTCCATGGCCGAACCTTTACCCCTCTCTCCTATAAATACCCTTCTTCAACTCTTCATTTTCACACAACCTAAACACCCTTTCTTACCCCTCTTGGCCGAACACACTACCATCTATTTGCTCGAGGACGATCCATAGGCATCCAAGGCCGGAGAAACCTCTAAAAAGAGGAAAGGGAAGGCAAAAGCTTCCACCTCCGAGTCATGGGAGATGGATAGATTCCTCTCAAGGGTGCATCAAGTCCACTTCTATGAAGTTGTGGCCTTGAAGAAGGTGATCCCCGAAGTCCCCTTTTCACTCAAAAAGGGTGAATATCCAGAGATCCGCCATGAGATCCGAAGAAGAGGTTGGGAAGTACTCACCAACCCCATTCAACAAGTCGGAATCTTGATGGTTCAAGAGTTCTATGCCAATGCATGGATCACAAAGAACCATGACCAAAGTGTGAACCCGAATCCAAAGAATTATCTCACTATGGTTTGGGGGAAATACTTGGATTTTAGTCCGGAGAGTGTGAGGGTGGCGTTCAACTTGCCTATGATGCAAGGAGATGAGCATCCTTACACTAGAAGGGTCAACTTTGATCAAAGGTTGGACCAAGTCCTCACAGTCATATGTGAAGAGGGCGCACAATGGAAGCAAGATTCAAGAGGAAAGCCGGTCCAATTGAGAAGGCATGACCTCAAGCCCGTGGCTAGAGGATGGTTAGAGTTCATACAACGCTCAATCATTCCCACTAGCAACCGGTCCGAAGTTACCATAGACCGGGCCATCATGATTCATAGCATCATGATTGGAGAAGAAATAGAAGTTCATGAGGTTATAGCCCAAGAACTCTACAAGGTGGCGGACAAGACCTCCACTTTGGCAAGGTTAGCCTTTCCTCATCTCATTTGTCACCTCTGTTATTCAGTTGGAGTTGACATAGAGGGAGACATTCCCATTGATGAGGACAAGCCCATCACCAAGAAAAGGATGGAGTACACAAGAGATCTCACTCATCATGAGATCCCTGAGATTCCTCAAGGGATGAATTTTCCTCCACAAAACTATTGGGAGCAACTAAACACCTCCCTAGGAGAACTAAGTTCCAACATGGGACAACTGAGGGTGGAGCATCAAGAACACTCCATCATCCTTCATGAAATTAGAGAAGATCAAAGAATCATGAGGGAGGAGCAACAAAGACAAGGAAGAGACATTGAGGAGCTCAAGCACTCCATAGGATCTTCAAGAGCAAGAAAGAGCCGCCATCACTAAGGTGGACCCGTTCTTTGATTTCCTTGTTATTGTTCTTCTGTTTTTCGAATTTTTATGCTTTATGTTTATCCATGTTTGTGTCTTATGATCATTAGTGTCTTAGTGTCTATGCCTTAAAGTTATGAATGTCCTATGAATCCATCACCTTTCTTCAATAAAAACGTGCCTAATTGATAAAAGAAAGAATTGCATGAATTCTGAATTTTATAATAGTTTAATTATTTTGATGTGGTGGCAATATTTTTATTCTCTGAATGTATGCTTAAACAGTGCATATGTCTTTTGAATTTGTGGTTCATGAATGTTGGCTCTTGAAAGAATGATGAAAAAGGAGACATGTTACTGAGAATCTGAAAAATCAATAAAATGATTCTTGAAGCAAGAAAAAGCATTTCAAAAAAAAAAAAAACCGAAAAGAAAAAAAACCGAAAAAAAAAGAGAGAAAGGAATAAGAGTTGTGATCCAAGGCAATAAGAGTGTGCTTAAGAACCCTGGACACCTCTAATTGGGGACTTTAGCAAAGTTGAGTCACAATCTGAAAAGGTTCACCCAATTATGTGTCTGTGGCATGTATGTATCCGGTGGTAATACTGGAAGACAGAGTGCTTTGGGCCACAGCCAAGACTCAATAAATAGCTATGTTCAAGAATCATCATACTTTACTAAGAGAATCATTAACACTATCTGGATTCTAAGTTCCTAAAGAAGCCAACCATTCTGGATTTCAAAGGATAGAGTGAGATGCCAAAACTGTTCGGAGGCAAAAAGTTAAAAGCCCCGCTCATCTGATTAATACTGATCTTCACAGATGTTTTGGAATTCATTGCATATTCTCTTCTTTTTATCTTATTTGATTTTCAGTTGCTTGAGGACAAGCAACAATTTAAGTTTGGTGTTGTGATGAGCGGATAATTTGTATACTTTTTGGCATTGTTTTTAGTATGTTTTGATATGATATAATTAGTTTTTAGTATATTTTTATTAGTTTTTAATTAAAATTCACTTTCTGGACTTTACTATGAGTTTGTGTGTTTTTCTGTGATTTCAGGTATTTTCTGGCTGAAATTGAGGGACCTGAGCAAAAATCTGATTCTGAGACCAAAAAGGACTGCAGATGCTGTTGGATTCTGACCTCCCTGCATTCGAAGCGGATTTTCTGGAGCTACAGAAGCCCAATTGGCGCGCTCTCAACGGCGTTGGAAAGTAGACATCCTGGGCTTTCCAGCATTATATAATAGTCCATACTTTGCCCAAGATTTGATGGCCCAAACCGGCGTTCAAAGTCACCTCAAGGAATCCCAGCGTTAAACGCCGGAACTGGCATAAAATTTGGAGTTAAACGCCCAAACTGGCATGAGAGCTGGCGTTTAACTCCAGAAAAGGTCTCTACACGAAATTCCTTCATTGCTCAGCCCAAGCACACACCAAGTGGGCCTGGAAGTGGATTTTTATGTCATTTACTCATTTCTGTACACCTTAGGCTACTAGTTTCTTATAAGTAGGACCTTTTACTATTGTATAGAAATCTTTTGATCACTTTTAGATCTCTAGATCATCTTTGGACATTTTAGTTCTTAGATCATTGGGAGGCTGGCCATTCGGCCATGCCTAGACCTTATGCTTATGTATTTTCAACGGTGGAGTTTCTACACACCATAGATTAAGGTGTGGAGCTCTGCTGTACCTCGAGTATTAATGCAATACTATTGTTCTTTCATTCAAATTCCGCTTGTTCTTTATCCAAGATATCACTTGTTCTTCAACATGATGAAGGTGATGATTGACGCCCATCACCATTCTCACCCATGAACAAGGTGACTGACAACCATTCTTGTTCTACAAGCATCTGAGGCTTAGTGAATATCTCTTGGATTCCTGATTGCACGATGCATGGTTGATCGCCTGACAACCGAGTGCTCGCCTGACAAACGAGCCAACCATTCCGTGAGATCAGAGTCCTCGTGGTATAGGCAAGAACTGATGGCAGCATTCAAGAGAATCCGGAAGGTCTAACCTTGTCTGTGGTATTCTGAGTAGGATTCAATGACTGAATGACTGTGACGTGCTTCAAACCTGTAACCTACTGGGCGTTAGTGACAGACGCAAAAGAGTTATTCTATTCCGGTAGGGGAGGGAACCGAACCGGTGATTGGCCGTACTGTGACAGAGTATTGAGCATTAGCTTTCACTGCGAGGATGGGAGGTAGCTGCTGACAACAGTGAGACCCTATACGAGCTTGCCATGGAAAGGAGTAAGAAGGGTTGGATGAAGACAGTAGGAAAGCAGAGAGACGGAAGGGAAGGCATCTTCATGCGCTTATCTGAAATTCCTACCAATGAATTACATAAGTATCACTATCTTTATCTTTTATGTTATTTTCGTTCATCACCATATATCTGAGTTTGCCTGACTAAGATTTACAAGATGACCATAGCTTGCTTCAATACTAACAATCTCCGTGGGATCGACCCTTACTCACGTAAGGTTTATTACTTGGACGACCCAGTGCACTTGCTGGTTAGTTGTGCGAAGTTGTGTAATGCCATGGTATTGAGCTACCACGTTTTTGGAGCCATTACCAGGGATTATGAGAGTTGTGAAAAAGTATAGTTCACAATTTCGCGCACCAATAGTACACAAGAATTACAATTATAAAAGAGTGCTAAAAATAATAAAAATTAAATATTTATCTTGATAATGATGGAAATAAATATAAAAGTTTTTTGTGATATTTTTATATAGATATTTTTAGTACTAAGAGTACTCTTTTTTAGTACGCTATAATTTTTCTTTAGGTTACAGTTGATGTGTGGAAAACGATCCAACACAAAACTCACCGGCAAGTGTACCGGGTCGCATCAAGTAATAATAACTCACATGAGTGAGGTCGATCCCACAGGGATTGAAGGATTGAGCAATTTTAGTTTAGTGGTTGGTTTAGTCAAGCGAATCAAGTATTGGTTGAGAGATTTGTGTTTAACAGGAAGTAAATGACAGTAAATGTAAAGGGGGAAGGGCAAATTGCAGTAAATTAAAGAACAGGAAGGTAAAATGGACTGAATCTTAAAGAACAAGAAAGTAAATGACTGAAACTTAAAGTGCAAGAAATGTAAATTACAGTAACTTAAACGGCAAGAAAGATAAATGGCTTGAATATAAAAGGGGTTTGAGGACTGGGATTGCAGAATCTAAACAGAGAGAAAGTGAATTGCAACAATTAAGAGAGCAAAAATTGAATCAGAAGCAGTAAGCATTCAAATAGAAAGGAAATAAAGTGCAGAAGAGGTTCACAGAAGAACCAAAAGTAAAATTGGGTCTCAGGTCTCAAGAGACTAGGTAGCAGAGCCTAGATCTCTATTTGCCTTCCTAGATCCAAGTTAACAAAGCAATTGGCAAGAATTAGAAGAAGAAGCAGTAGAGAAATGAAATTCAACTTAATTATGCAGAAACGAAATTGAAGAGATTTTGAATGGAGGTTGAGACAGAATTTCCTCAACTCTTCACACCCAAAACTCAAAACAAGAAGATTAGAATTGCTAAGGCAAGAACGAGGGAGAAGAGAGATCAATTCCCTCCCCAATTCTCAGGATTCTCGGTTCAGTCACCAAGAAAGTAGTCAAAAGCTCCCAAAATAAAAGTAAAAATTCAAAGCTAAAAGTAAAAGTCCTAATTACATCAAACTAACTCCTATTTATACACTTTCTATTCTTGGATTTGGGATTTGGGTGGGCTTTTGATTTGGTGAAATTGGGTTGAAAGAGGCCTTGGTTAATTGCTCTTGAAGTTTGAAGAGAAACCCAAGTGAACCATGTGAACCGGATTTGAATTTTTGCCAAGTTGGATTCAAAGTTTGAGTTGAAGTTTGGGGTCAAACTTTGAGGCCAACTTTTCATATCAGCAATTCAATTTTTCTGGTGCCAAAGTTGGCCTTCAAGTTTGGGGGCAAACTTCAGCGCAAACTTTGGCCTTTCCTTAAATACAATTGGCGCCAAAGTTGGCCTCCAAGTTTGGGGGCAAACTTGAGCGCAAACTTTGGTTGCCCTGGGTGAGAAATTGACGTGCCAAAGTTGGCCTCCAAGTTTGGGGGCAAACTTGAGCGCAAACTTTGGCTATCCTGGGAGGAATCAACATGCCAACGTTAGCCTCCAAGTTTGGGGGCTAACGTTGGCGCAAACTTTGAGTGCCCAGGGAAGAAATTTCAACTTCTCAAGTTAGCCTTCAAGTTTGGGGGCAAACTTTGAGGCTAACTTTGCACCAAAAGTTTGTGCCAAAGTTTGGGGGCTAACTTCAACTCCAACTTTATGTTTCTTGGTTCAATTTCACTTGTTTCATTGCTCCCTCTTTGCTTCTAGCCGTTCCTTCTTTCTTCCACTTTTCTCCAAGCTTTCTTCACCTATCATAAATCAACCAAACACATCAAAGCTATGCTCAAAATCATGAGATATTCAATCTATCATAATATGCAACAATTATAGCATAAAACCTCATGAATTTGCATTAATTCACATATGGTTGATTGATTTAGAGAAGTTATGCATTTTCACTCCAAATCACTTACTTAGGATACAAGAAAGTGCATAAATGCTATCAAAACAAGTGAAATTAGCTTGAAAAATGGGTATATGATGACTTGTCATCACCAGTTCAACGGATTCATGATGATAAAGAACAGATATAGATCTTAGAATAGAGAATCAAACACATATTGAGATAGAACAGTAGTACTTTATTAATCCATAAAACTCAGCAAAGCTCTTCCCCTCAACCTAGGAGGTTTAGAAACTCATACTGATAGAAAAATATAATGGAATTTGAAAATATGGCATGAGGTCTCCTCTGTTGTAAAAAGTGTAAATGTTCTCAAATAAATACTAGACTAATAACTAAGATTACATAAGAAGGGTACAACAGTCTTTTAGTGCTAAAATTCACTTTTGGGGCTCACTTGGTGGGTGTTTGGGTTGAGCTTAATTGAGATCCATATGTTAGGAGTCCTCTATGACATTGACCGCTAGCTAGGGGGTCCTTTATGGGCGTTGGACGCTGGTCTCTTCTCCTTTGGGCATTGGACGCCAGAATAGGGCAGGAGGTTGGCATTGAATGCCAGTTTTGGGCCTTCAATTCTGAAGCAAAGTATTGATGCACGAAAACTTGTCTCTCAACAAATTTCCCGTCGGCAAGTATACCGAATTGTCGTCAAGTAAAAACTCATAATAGAGTGAGGTCGAATATCACAGGGATTGATTGGTCGAGCAACTTTAATTAGAGGAGTGTACTAGTCTAGCTAAGCCAAATTGAGTGAGAATTACAAAAACTTAAATGCAGGAAAGATAAATGACATGAAATGTAAATTTCCAGAATCTTAAATGGGGAATTAGGGAGATGGACATGAAAGTAAATAACAGAAAGTAAAAAGAATGGGTGAGATCAGAGATGGGGAATTCATTGGGCTTAGGAGATGTTGTATTCTCCGGATTAAGTTCATCTTCATATCTTTCTCAATCAATGCATTCATTGATCTCCTTGGCAGTCTTAGGTGATTGGATCCCAATTCCTTGGCAATCCAATCTCTCTAAACTTGAACAATTTCCCAATTCCTTGATTTAATTGCTCATAAGAAGAGATGAGGTTTGGTCACTGATTATACCACACACCTTCATAGATCAAAGTTTTGGTAGGATTACAAGCGTGGCGGAAATTGGCAGATTAAGAATTATTAAGAAAAATGGCGTTGCAAGTACAGCTCTTAACCAGCAAAAATCCACTTGTCAATTTAGAAAAGAGTTGTCACAAAATTAGAATTAAAATATTGGAGTATGAGTCCCAGGTCGTCTCCCAACGAGTTGCAGAAAGATGTGCTATTTTATTAGTCAGAGGTTTTCCAAAATGATTTTTGAGTTTGATAAACAGGAAATTAAATCAGAGAATTTATGTAATTTAGATAAAATCTTGACCGGAAGAAGATTAATCGGAAGTTCTATCCTTGTTGGAATTTTCTCAAGATCAATTAATAATTAGTAGTTGTTTCTACTTAGTTAACCCTCAACGAATGAAGGAAAGTCAAGTTAAAAGTCAACTTCTATTCACAAGTCCTAATCCTCTCCCTTGGGAAGGATTAGAGTTAGTGACTAACAAGCCAACCAACAACGAACCAAATACAATTAAACTCTTGAGTATTCCAACTCAAGGTTCTCCTTTTAATCAACTCCCAATCAAGTTGGGAAACTACTCCATTATCATAAATGTAGACTTCATAAAATTAAGAGGGAAAATAAAAAAAGACATGATAAATAATAATCAAAGAAATTAATTAAAAATAAAAATATCTTTGTATTAATAAACTCTAAAAATAATCCAATTGTAACTCTGGACAAATTAAGGATATGAAAGAGTAAGTAAAAAGTAAGTAAACAAACTAGAATGACCAGTTCCAGAGGTAGACTCTTCTCAATAACCAAAACAAAATCTTCAAATCCTAAAACTATGAATGTAAAGAAAAAACCTAGAGGAAGAAGTAGAATTCTCTCTCTATATCCAAAAAGCTAAAACTAGAAATTATGCGAAATCTGAATTCCCTTGTCTCTGTATGTTCCTTCGCTCTAATCTACGTTTCTGGGCTGGAAGCTGGGTTAAAATGCGGCCCAGAATCCATGCCAGCGATTTCTGCAAATTCTACAGATCGCGCACGTCATGTGACCGCGTCGTCCACGCGTTCGCATCATTCAGCTTTTTTCCGTGCCACGTGTGCGCTGATGTGTGGAAAACGATCCAACACAAAACTCACCGGCAAGTGTACCGGGTCGCATCAAGTAATAATAACTCACATGAGTGAGGTCGATCCCACAGGGATTGAAGGATTGAGCAATTTTAGTTTAGTGGTTGGTTTAGTCAAGCGAATCAAGTATTGGTTGAGAGATTTGTGTTTAACAGGAAGTAAATGACAGTAAATGTAAAGGGGGAAGGGCAAATTGCAGTAAATTAAAGAACAGGAAGGTAAAATGGACTGAATCTTAAAGAACAAGAAAGTAAATGACTGAAACTTAAAGTGCAAGAAATGTAAATTACAGTAACTTAAACGGCAAGAAAGATAAATGGCTTGAATATAAAAGGGGTTTGAGGACTGGGATTGCAGAATCTAAACAGAGAGAAAGTGAATTGCAACAATTAAGAGAGCAAAAATTGAATCAGAAGCAGTAAGCATTCAAACAGAAAGGAAATAAAGTGCAGAAGAGGTTCACAGAAGAACCAAAAGTAAAATTGGGTCTCAGGTCTCAAGAGACTAGGTAGCAGAGCCTAGATCTCTATTTGCCTTCCTAGATCCAAGTTAACAAAGCAATTGGCAAGAATTAGAAGAAGAAGCAGTAGAGAAAATGAAATTCAACTTGATTATGCAGAAACGAAATTGAAGAGATTTTGAATGGAGGTTGAGACAGAATTTCCTCAACTCTTCACACCCAAAACTCAAAACAAGAAGATTAGAATTGCTAAGGCAAGAACGAGGGAGAAGAGAGATCAATTCCCTCCCCAATTCTCAGGATTCTCGGTTCAGTCACCAAGAAAGTAGTCAAAAGCTCCCAAAATAAAAGTAAAAATTCAAAGCTAAAAGTAAAAGTCCTAATTACATCAAACTAACTCCTATTTATACACTTTCTATTCTTGAATTTTGGGATTTGGGTGGGCTTTTGATTTGGTGAAATTGGGTTGAAAGAGGCCTTGGTTAATTGCTCTTGAAGTTTGAAGAGAAACCCAAGTGAACCATGTGAACCGGATTTGAATTTTTGCCAAGTTGGATTCAAAGTTTGAGTTGAAGTTTGGGGTCAAACTTTGAGGCCAACTTTTCATATCAGCAATTCAATTTTTCTGGTGCCAAAGTTGGCCTTCAAGTTTGGGGGCAAACTTCAGCGCAAACTTTGGCCTTTCCTTAAATACAATTGGCGCCAAAGTTGGCCTCCAAGTTTGGGGGCAAACTTGAGCGCAAACTTTGGTTGCCCTGGGTGAGAAATTGACATGCCAAAGTTGGCCTCCAAGTTTGGGGGCAAACTTGAGCGCAAACTTTGGCTATCCTGGGAGGAATCAACATGCCAACGTTAGCCTCCAAGTTTGGGGGCTAACGTTGGCGCAAACTTTGAGTGCCCAGGGAAGAAATTTCAACTTCTCAAGTTAGCCTTCATGTTTGGGGGCAAACTTTGAGGCTAACTTTGCACCAAAAGTTTGTGCCAAAGTTTGGGGGCTAACTTCAACTCCAACTTTATGTTTCTTGGTTCAATTTCACTTGTTTCATTGCTCCCTCTTTGCTTCTAGCCGTTCCTTCTTTCTTCCACTTTTCTCCAAGCTTTCTTCACCTATCATAAATCAACCAAACACATCAAAGCTATGCTCAAAATCATGAGATATTCAATCTATCATAATATGCAACAATTATAGCATAAAACCTCATGAATTTGCATTAATTCACATATGGTTGATTGATTTAGAGAAGTTATGCATTTTCACTCCAAATCACTTACTTAGGATACAAGAAAGTGCATAAATGCTATCAAAACAAGTGAAATTAGCTTGAAAAATGGGTATATGATGACTTGTCATCACCAGTTCAACGGATTCATGATGATAAAGAACGGATATAGATCTTAGAATAGAGAATCAAACACATATTGAGATAGAACAGTAGTACTTTATTAATCCATAAAACTCAGCAAAGCTCTTCCCCTCAACCTAGGAGGTTTAGAAACTCATACTGATAGAAAAATATAATGGAATTTGAAAATATAGCATGAGGTTTCCTCTGTTGTAAAAAGTGTAAATGTTCTCAAATAAATACTAGACTAATAACTAAGATTACATAAGAAGGGTACAACAGTCTTTTAGTGCTAAAATTCACTTTTGGGGCTCACTTGGTGGGTGTTTGGGTTGAGCTTGATTGAGATCCATATGTTAGGAGTCCTCTATGACATTGACCGCTAGCTAGGGGGTCCTTTATGGGCGTTGGACGCTGGTCTCTTCTCCTTTGGGCATTGGACGCCAGAATAGGGCAGGAGGTTGGCATTGAATGCCAGTTTTGGGCCTTCAATTCTGAAGCAAAGTATTGATGCACGAAAACTTGTCTCTCAACAAATTTCCCGTCGGCAAGTATACCGAATTGTCGTCAAGTAAAAACTCATAATAGAGTGAGGTCGAATATCACAGGGATTGATTGGTCGAGCAACTTTAATTAGAGGAGTGTACTAGTCTAGCTAAGCCAAATTGAGTGAGAATTACAAAAACTTAAATGCAGGAAAGATAAATGACATGAAATGTAAATTTCCAGAATCTTAAATGGGGAATTAGGGAGATGGACATGAAAGTAAATAACAGAAAGTAAAAAGAATGGGTGAGATCAGAGATGGGGAATTCATTGGGCTTAGGAGATGTTGTATTCTCCGGATTAAGTTCATCTTCACATCTTTCTCAATCAATGCATTCATTGATCTCCTTGGCAGTCTTAGGTGATTGGATCCCAATTCCTTGGCAATCCAATCTCTCTAAACTTGAACAATTTCCCAATTCCTTGATTTAATTGCTCATAAGAAGAGATGAGGTTTGGTCACTGATTATACCACACACCTTCATAGATCAAAGTTTTGGTAGGATTACAAGCGTGGCGGAAATTGGCAGATTAAGAATTATTAAGAAAAATGGCGTTGCAAGTACAGCTCTTAACCAGCAAAAATCCACTTGTCAATTTAGAAAAGAGTTGTCACAAAATTAGAATTAAAATATTGGAGTATGAGTCCCAGGTCGTCTCCCAACGAGTTGCAGAAAGATGTGCTATTTTATTAGTCAGAGGTTTTCCAAAATGATTTTTGAGTTTGATAAACAGGAAATTAAATCAGAGAATTTATGTAATTTAGATAAAATCTTGACCGGAAGAAGATTAATCGGAAGTTCTATCCTTGTTGGAATTTTCTCAAGATCAATTAATAATTAGTAGTTGTTTCTACTTAGTTAACCCTCAACGAATGAAGGAAAGTCAAGTTAAAAGTCAACTTCTATTCACAAGTCCTAATCCTCTCCCTTGGGAAGGATTAGAGTTAGTGACTAACAAGCCAACCAACAACGAACCAAATACAATTAAACTCTTGAGTATTCCAACTCAAGGTTCTCCTTTTAATCAACTCCCAATCAAGTTGGGAAACTACTCCATTATCATAAATGTAGACTTCATAAAATTAAGAGGGAAAATAAAAAAAGACATGATAAATAATAATCAAAGAAATTAATTAAAAATAAAAATATTCTTTGTATTAATAAACTCTAAAAATAATCCAATTGTAACTCTGGACAAATTAAGGATATGAAAGAGTAAGTAAAAAGTAAGTAAACAAACTAGAATGACCAGTTCCAGAGGTAGACTCTTCTCAATAACCAAAACAAAATCTTCAAATCCTAAAACTATGAATGTAAAGAAAAAACCTAGAGGAAGAAGTAGAATTCTCTCTCTATATCCAAAAAGCTAAAACTAGAAATTATGCGAAATCTGAATTCCCTTGTCTCTGTATGTTCCTTCGCTCTAATCTACGTTTCTGGGCTGGAAGCTGGGTTAAAATGCGGCCCAGAATCCATGCCAGCGATTTCTGCAAATTCTACAGATCGCGCACGTCATGCGACCGCGTCGTCCACGCGTTCGCATCATTCAGCTTTTTTCCGTGCCACGTGTGTGCTGATGTGTGGAAAACGATCCAACACAAAACTCACCGGCAAGTGTACCGGGTCGCATCAAGTAATAGTAACTCACATGAGTGAGGTCGATCCCACAGGGATTGAAGGATTGAGCAATTTTAGTTTAGTGGTTGGTTTAGTCAAGCGAATCAAGTATTGGTTGAGAGATTTGTGTTTAACAGGAAGTAAATGACAGTAAATGTAAAGGGGGAAGGGCAAATTGCAGTAAATTAAAGAACAGGAAGGTAAAATGGACTGAATCTTAAAGAACAAGAAAGTAAATGACTGAAACTTAAAGTGCAAGAAATGTAAATTACAGTAACTTAAACGGCAAGAAAGATAAATGGCTTGAATATAAAAGGGGTTTGAGGACTGGGATTGCAGAATCTAAACAGAGAGAAAGTGAATTGCAACAATTAAGAGAGCA
The DNA here is from genome assembly GCF_014773155.1 of Arachis stenosperma. NCBI lineage: Eukaryota > Viridiplantae > Streptophyta > Magnoliopsida > Fabales > Fabaceae > Arachis > Arachis stenosperma. The sequence goes on from NW_026651369.1 coordinate 2,260,321, forward strand.
AAAATTGAATCAGAAGCAGTAAGCATTCAAACAGAAAGGAAATAAAGTGCAGAAGAGGTTCACAGAAGAACCAAAAGTAAAATTGGGTCTCAGGTCTCAAGAGACTAGGTAGCAGAGCCTAGATCTCTATTTGCCTTCCTAGATCCAAGTTAACAAAGCAATTGGCAAGAATTAGAAGAAGAAGCAGTAGAGAAAATGAAATTCAACTTGATTATGCAGAAACGAAATTGAAGAGATTTTGAATGGAGGTTGAGACAGAATTTCCTCAACTCTTCACACCCAAAACTCAAAACAAGAAGATTAGAATTGCTAAGGCAAGAACGAGGGAGAAGAGAGATCAATTCCCTCCCCAATTCTCAGAATTCTCGGTTCAGTCACCAAGAAAGTATTCAAAAGCTCCCAAAATAAAAGTAAAAATTCAAAGCTAAAAGTAAAAGTCCTAATTACATCAAACTAACTCCTATTTATACACTTTCTATTCTTGGATTTTGGGATTTGGGTGGGCTTTTGATTTGGTGAAATTGGGTTGAAAGAGGCCTTGGTTAATTGCTCTTGAAGTTTGAAGAGAAACCCAAGTGAACCATGTGAACCGGATTTGAATTTTTGCCAAGTTGGATTCAAAGTTTGAGTTGAAGTTTGGGGTCAAACTTTGAGGCCAACTTTTCATATCAGCAATTCAATTTTTCTGGTGCCAAAGTTGGCCTTCAAGTTTGGGGGCAAACTTCAGTGCAAACTTTGGCCTTTCCTTAAATACAATTGGTGCCAAAGTTGGCCTCCAAGTTTGGGGGCAAACTTGAGCGCAAACTTTGGTTGCCCTGGGTGAGAAATTGACATGCCAAAGTTGGCCTCCAAGTTTGGGGGCAAACTTGAGCACAAACTTTGGCTATCCTGGGAGGAATCAACATGCCAACGTTAGCCTCCAAGTTTGGGGGCTAACGTTGGCGCAAACTTTGAGTGCCCAGGGAAGAAATTTCAACTTCCTAAGTTAGCCTTCAAGTTTGGGGGCAAACTTTGAGGCTAACTTTGCATCAAAAGTTTGTGCCAAAGTTTGGGGGCTAACTTCAACTCCAACTTTATGTTTCTTGGTTCAATTTCACTTGTTTCATTGCTCCCTCTTTGCTTCTAGCCGTTCCTTCTTTTTTCCACTTTTCTCCAAGCTTTCTTCACCTATCATAAATCAACCAAACACATCAAAGCTATGCTCAAAATCATGAGATATTCAATCTATCATAATATGCAACAATTATAGCATAAAACCTCATGAATTTGCATTAATTCACATATGGTTGATTGATTTAGAGAAGTTATGCATTTTCACTCCAAATCACTTACTTAGGATACAAGAAAGTGCATAAATGCTATCAAAACAAGTGAAATTAGCTTGAAAAATGGGTATATGATGACTTGTCATCACAACACCAAACTTAAATCTTGCTTGTCCCCAAGCAAGCATCAAAACTAAGAGTACATGAAATGAATTAAGAGGATATTATCCTTATTATGCAGATAGCAGAACTTGATCCATGGGGCATTTATGCAGACAATGACAACTCAAGTTATTGTTCCTGTTACATAATACATATCTTTCTTCAAAAGCTTGCTAAACTTGCTGTTATAAGACTCACTTTTTGACTTACTCCCTTGCTAACTCTTCTTGGCTTATAATGCTTTAACAAGCTTATTATTCTTTTAGAGGTTGGGTGTCAAATGCTGCAGCATAGCCTTTGGCTTTATTTTCTTTTCTTTTGCTCAACATCTTTCCACCACAGACACATGGCTCACTAATTCTTCTTAGGATCATTGATGCCCAGCATCTCTTTGGATAACTAAATGTTTTGTATCTAAGTTGCTCTTTATTGTGGATTTTCAATTGGCCATCCCAAATCAGTTGATCTAAGTGACCGGGTTTTAAAATACCCCTTAGAATTTACTCATCCAAGCAGATCTTAGTACAAGAACACCACAGGCATATGTCCTAAGGTCCAAGCTATTGGTGTCCAACCTTTATTCTTTGTTTTTCTTGCCATTTTGGCTTTTTCTTTCTCTTTTCTTTCTGTTTTTATTACCAAGGGTTGTTTCATTCTTGATAAGAGCTTTTATAACAGCAAGCTAACTCACACTTGAATGAGAATGATAATATGCAACAATTATTTCATGAGTTATACATTTAATCAAACACATGTACCACCACCAACTTCCATTCATGCTTATGCAACATTGGATATTTCACTTTTCAATTCAAACCAAACTCTTTTATTCAAGCATATGGGAAGCAAAACAATTTTCAAGCTAAGTGATGGATACAAGCATTATGCAGATTTAGCATTTTTAACAAGCTATTTCACTTGCAGCTAGACGAACACTTTAGCAAGATATACAATGGTTCCCATGTTCAAAACAACACACAGCAGCAAAGATTAAGTTCAGATACAACCTTTGAAGTTGCAGCCCTTTGATTCTTCCTTCTGTTGTGTTCTCTTTGAGTTAAAATGCATAGTGTCTTCAAATGTTGGCTCATATCCTGCATAGTTCTCAAAGTTGCTTGCTTCTCAAGCCCTTAGTTATATGGTTAGTGTGCATAAACTGAGTGTGGTTTCAGGATTTGTTTTGGTGTGTGAACACCAAACTTAATTATTTTGCCACTGTCTCAGATGTAACAAGTTAACCATATTTGAAACCATGTATCCTTGCTAAAGTTTAATGGAATTAGAGCTAGAAAATAATTCAACAGTTGAATAATGTGGTTGATTGCTTGGAGCTAGAATCATGCAAGAGGTGAGAATGTGTTTTTAACTGATATTTTTGGTGGAACACCAAACTTAGAAGTTTTCATTCTCCCTCAAATTGTTTTGGTGTGCAACACCAAACTGAGCTCCTTGCAATCCATACCAATTATTCAACATTTTTATTGAAAAAGCTATGAAAGAAAGACTACCTCAGGTTGGGTTGCCTCCCAACAAGCGCTCTTTTATTGTCACTAGCTTGACATCTTCTGTTTTGCTTCAAGGAGGATTTAGGCTCTGGGCCTCTGTTTCTTTGTTCCATTGCCCTCCTAGGTACAGTTTTGCTCTATGACCATTTGCTGTAAACCGATTCTTTGTTGCTTCATCTAGCAATTCAATACTCCCATAAGGGAAAACCTTAGTCACCAAGTATGGACCAGTCCACTTAGACTTAAGCTTGCCAGGGAATATCTTGAGCCGAGAGTTATACAAGAGAACTTGTTGTCCAGGTTTGAACTCTTTCTTCAAAATCTTCCTGTCATGCCATCTCTTAGCTTTTTCCTTGTATATCTTGGTATTTTCATAAGCTTCTAGCCTAAACTCATCTAGCTCATTCAGTTGCAATAATCTTTTCTCTCCTGCTGCTTCAGAATCCAGATTTAGAAGTTTGGTAGCCCAAAAGGCTTTGTGCTCAAGCTCTACAGGGAGATGACAAGATTTGCCATATAGCAATTGAAATGGGGACTTCCCAATAGGAGTTTTGAAAGCTGTTCGGTATGCCCAAAGTGCATCTTCCAACTTCCTAGCCCAATCCTTTCTTGTGCTACCAACTGTCTTTTCTAGGATCTTCTTCAGTTCCCTGTTTGCTAACTCTGCCTGCCCATGAGTTTGGGGATGATATGGTGTGGCTACCTTATGAATAACTCCATATTTGTGGAGAAGTTTCTCCATTTGTCTATTACAAAAATGGCCACCACCATCACTGATGAGACCCTTGGGCACTCCATATCTAGTAAAGATGTGCTTCTTTAGGAATTGAAGTACAATTTGTGCATCACAGGTGGTTGTGGCTATGGCTTCCACCCATTTTGACACATACTCCACTGCTACCAAGATATATCTGAATGAATAAGAGGGGGGAAAGGGTCCCATGAAATCAATGCCCCATAGATCAAACAATTCTACTTCCAAAATGAAGTTCTGTGGCATCTCGTTCCTTTTTGTTAATCCTTTTGCTCTTTGGCATTCATTACATTGGTGGACAAACTCCCTGGCATCTTTGAAGATGGTTGGCCAATAGAACCCACTTTGTAGTATCTTTGCTGCTGTTCTTTCTGGACCAAAGTGTCCGCCGTACGCAGAGCCATGGCAATGCCATAATATATCTTGCATTTCACTCTCAGGGACACATCTTCTAATTATTCCATCAGAACATCTTTTGAACAAGTAAGGTTCATCCCACAAGAACCTCTTTGCTTCATTGATTAGCTTCTTCACTTGTTGCTTAGTGAATTCTTGAGGTATCTTCCTCCCCACTTTGTAATTAGCCATATCAGCAAACCATGGTGCTTGTTGAACCAGCATAAGATGTTCATCTGGGAAGCTTTCATTCACAGGCAATGAAGCCTTTTGAATTGTTTCTGGTGGCAGCCTTGACAAATGATCAGCAACTAGATTTTCAGTGCCTTTCCTGTCCCTTACCTCAATGTCAAATTCTTGTAAGAGTAGAATCCACCTGATGAGTCTTGGTTTAGCATCCTGTTTTGACATCAAATACTTGAGAGCAGCATGATCAATATAAACCACAATCTTAGATCCTATCAAGTACGATCTAAACTTATCAAATGCATAGACTACAGCTAACAACTCCTTCTCTGTTGTAGTGTAATTTTTTTGAGCTTCATTCAATACTTTACTTGCATAATATATGACATGATGCAAGTTTCCCTTCTTCTGTCCAAGTACAGCACCAATTGTAATTTCACTTGCATCACACATGAGTTCAAATGGTAAGTTCCAATCCGGAGGTGTGATAATTGGTGCTGTTGTAAGTTTCTGTTTTAAAGTTTCAAAAGCATGCTGGCACTCTTTATCAAAAACAAAAGGTTGATCAATCATCAAAAGATTACTCAAAGGTTTGGCTATTTTAGAAAAATCTTTGATAAACCTTCTATAAAAACCTGCATGCCCCAAGAAACTTCTAACAGATTTCACATTAGTTGGTGGAGGGAGTTTTTCTATTATTTCCACCTTCGCCTTGTCAACCTCTATTCCTCTTCTTGAAACCTTATGACCAAGAACAATCCCCTCAGGTACCATGAAATGGCACTTCTCCCAGTTCAAAACCAAATTAGTTTCTTGGCATCGTTTCAAGACAAGAGTTAGATGGTTTAAGCAAGTATTGAAATTATCACCAAAAACAGAGAAGTCATCCATAAAAACTTCTAAAAATTTTTCAACCATATCTGAGAAAATGGAAAGCATACACCTTTGAAAAGTGGCTGGGGCATTGCATAATCCAAATGGCATTCTTCTATAAGCAAAAACTCCAACTGGGCATGTGAATGAAGTCTTTTTTTTGATCTTTTGGATCCACCACTATCTGATTATACCCCGAATATCCATCCAAGAAACAATAATAAGCATGGCCAGCCAACCTTTCAAGCATTTGGTCAATGAAAGGAAGTGGGAAATGATCTTTGCGTGTGGCATCATTCAATCTTCTATAGTCAATACACATCCTCCACCCTGTCACAGTTCTGGTGGAAATGAGTTCATTCCTTTCATTGACAATGACTGTCATCCCACCTTTCTTTGGTACCACTTGAACTGGGCTTATCCATGAGCTATCGGAGATAGGATATATAATTCCTGCATTCCATAATTTCATCACTTCCTTCTGGACGACCTCCTTCATTGCAAGGTTGAGTCTTCTCTGAGGTTGAATCACTGCTTTGGAATTGTTTTCCAAAAGAATCTTATGCATGCATACTGTAGGGCTGATGCCTTTCAGGTCATCAATGGTCCAACCTAAGGCATCCTTGTGAGCTCTGAGAACATCGAGAAGCTCTCCTTCTTCTTTCTTTGTCAAGGACGAATTGATGATCACCGGGAGGCTTTCTGAAGTGCCAAGAAATGCATATTTGAGATGAGAAGGTAATGGCTTCAATTCTTGCTTTTGCACCTCTTCTTTCTTGCTTGGTTTCTCCTCTTTGCTTATGAAAGCCTCAGCCACATGTTCCTCTATTGTTTCTTGATTGTCTTTTTCTTGCTCATGTTGGTCAATGTCTAACATTTCTTCCACCAGGCTCTCTATCATATCCACCCTCAAATGATCTTCCTGCTCTGGAGGGTGTTGCATTGACTTGAAAACATTGATGATCATTTGCTCATTATGTACTCTAAAAATCATTTCCCCTTTTTCCACATCAATAATGGCTCTTGCAGTTGCTAGAAATGGTCTGCCCAAGATGATGGAACTGTTGCCTTCCTCATCAGTATCTAGAATTACAAAGTCCGCAGGGAAGATAAATTTTCCAACCTTAACCAGCAAATTTTCCACAATGCCATTCGGTGTCTTGATTGATCTGTCTGCCATGACTAGTGACATCCTGGTGGGTTTGAGTTCTTCTATGGCAAGCTTTTTCATCATGGACAAGGGCATTAAGTTGATACTAGCTCCAAGATCACAAAGAGCTTTGTCCAAGGATAGTTTGCCTATAGTGCATGGCACTACAAAACTCCCTGGATCCTTAAGCTTTGGTGGAATTCCTTTTTGGAGCACGGCGCTACATTCTTCACTTAGCATCACTGTTTCCTTTTCATTCCAATCTCTTTTCTTGTTGATGAGCTCCTTTAAAAATTTGGCATACAGGGGCATTTGCTCCAAAGCCTCTGCCAAAGGTATGTTAATCTCTAGCTTCTTGAAAATCTCAAGAAATTTGTGGAAGTGCTGATCCTTTGTTTCCTTGTGAAATCTCTGTGGATAAGGCAATGGTGGTGTTGAGCTCTTCTCCACTTGATGTTGTTTTGGAACTGGTTCCTCCAAGATCTTCTTTCCTTTCTTCAAATTCTGTGGTTTGTTGTCTTCCTCTGTGAGTTTTTCTGGAGCATTCTTGCTTACCATGTCTTTGTTGATGGCTTCATCATTCTTTGTTGGCTCAGTGTCATTCTCCATAAGCTTCTTTGTTGCTCCTTGGTTACCATCTGTTAACACTTTTCCACTTCTTAGTTGCACGACCTTGCATTCTTCCTTTGGGTTAGGAATGGTGTCACTAGGTAGTGAACTTGATGGTTTTTCAACAGAAATCTTCTTGGAGATTTGTCCAATCTTCCTCTCTAGGTTCTTCATGGAGGCTTCTTGATTCTTGGTTGTCAATTCTTGGTTCTTCATTAGTTTCTCCATGAGCAGCTCTAGATTGGTGATCCTTTGTGAGTCTTGTGAGATGGGTTGATTTTGGGTTGTTGATGGATGATGATAAGTGTTTTGGTTAGTTGGTTGGTTATTGGGTGGGTATTGGTTAGAATTTGGGTAGTTGTTTTGTGGTTTTCTGTATGTATTTTGGTTAGTGTTTGGCTGGGGGTTATGGTTTGTGTTTTTTCAATTGTTCTGGCCTGTGTTTCTTTGCCATGGTTGTTGGTTTTGATTATGGTTGTCTCCCCATCTGAGGTTGGGATGGTTCTTCCAAGATGGATTGTAAGTATCACCATAGACTTCATTTGTTCCAGGATTTTGGTTGTGCATGTATTGAACTTGCTCTTGCTGTTGCTCTTCTTGTGTTTCTTCACTTTGCACCCAAGTAGTTGGAGATTGGCTTGTGGTGCTCACTGCTGCCACTTGCAAGCCATCAATCCTTTGGCCATTTGCTCAAATTGTTGTTGAATCTGCTGCTGCATCATCTTGTTCTGAGCCAGAATAGAATCAACTCCTTCTAACTCCATTACTCCTCTTCTCTGTGATGGTTGGCGTTGTCTTTGGTGAGCAAAGAAATATTGGTTGTTGGCCACCATATCAATGAGGTTTCGAGCTTCCTCTGTGGTCTTCATGAGTTGCAAGGATCCTCCTGCAGAGTGATCAAGAGCTTCTTGAGCTTTAAGAGTGAGTCCTTCATAGAAGTTTTGCAACTTATCCCATTCAGTAAACATTTCTGGGGGACATTTCCTCAATAGAGCCTTATATCTTTCCCATGCTTCATATAAGCTCTTGGCCTCCAATTGAGTGAATGTTTGAACCTCTGTCTTCAACCTTAGAACTCTTTGAGGGGGGTAGAATTTGGCAAGAAACTTGCTCACCAAGTCATCCCAAGTGTTGATGCTTTCTTTTGGAAAGGTTTCTAGCCATTGAGTGGCTTTATCTCTGAGAGAGAATGGGAAGAGTAGCAACTTATAGCTATCAGGAGGTACACCATTTGTTTTCACTGTGTCACAGATTCTCAAGAAGGTAGACAAGTGTTGATTTGGATCCTCCAAAGGACCTCCTCCAAAAGAACAATTGTTTTGAACCAGAGTGATGAGTTGTGGCTTGAGTTCAAAGTTGTTTGCATTGACATTGGGAGGAAGAATGCTACTCCCACAATGCCTAGCATTTGCAAATGTGTATGAAGCTAAGACTCTTCTCTGTTGGTCATTGTTGGCTCCTTGATGAGCGGATAATTTGTACACTTTTTGGCATTGTTTTTAGTATGTTTTTAGTATCTTTTAGTTAGTTTTTAGTATATTTTTATTAGTTTTTATTTAAAATTCACTTTTCTGAACTTTACTATGAGTTTGTGTGTTTTTCTGTGATTTCAGGTATTTTCTGACTGAAATTGATGGTTCTGAGCAAAAATCTGATCCAGAGACTGAAAAGGACTGCAGATGCTGTTGGATTCTGACCTCCCTGCACTCGAAGTGGATTTTCTGGAGCTACAGACACCCAATTGGCGCGCTCTCAACGGCATTGGAAAGTAGACATCCAGGGCTTTCCAGCAATATATAATAGTCCATACTTTGTCCAAGATTTGATGGCCCAAACCCGCGTAGCAATCCGGCCTCAGAAATTCCAGCGTTAAACGCCGGAACTGGAATAAAAGTTGGAGTTAAACGCCCAAACTGGCATGAAAGCTGGCGTTTAACTCCAGAAAACGTCTCTACACTTAAAAGCTTCAATGCTCAGCCCAAGCACACACCAAGTGGGCCAGGAAGTGGATTTTTCTATCATTTACTCATTTCTGTAAACCTTAGGATACTAGTTTACTACTTATAGGACCTTTTGACTTTGTAATCAGTACCGAATGCTACCGAATGCGACCTTATGACATTGTACACGTTTTCTTCTACAGTATGAGTCTCTAAACCCCATGGTTGGGGGTGAGGAGCTCTGCTGTGTCATGATAGATTAATGCAATTACTACTGTTTCTCATTCAATCATGCTTGCTTCCATTCTAAGATAATACTTGTTCTTAATCCGGATGAATGTGATGATCCGTGACAATCATCATCATTCTCAACCATGAACGTGTGACTGACAACCACCTCCGTTCTACCTTAGATTAAGTAGTTATCTCTTGGATTCTTTAATCGGAATCTTCGTGGTATAAGCTAGACTGATGGCGGCATTCAAGAGAATCCGGAAGGTCTAAACCTTGTCTGTGGTATTCTGAGTAGGATTCAATGACTGAATGACTGTGACGTGCTTCAATCTCCTGAAGGCGGGGCGTTAGTGACAGACGCCAAAAGAATCACTGGATTCTACTCCGGTCTGATTGAGAACCGACATATGGAATGCCGTGCCGTGACAGGGCATTAGGAATCGTTCCAATGAGAGGATGGGAGGTAGCCACTGACAACGGTGAAACCCTACACACAGCTTGCCATGGAAGGAGACTTGCGTGTTTGATGAAGAAGACAGTAGGAAAGCAGAGATTTAGAAGATGGAGCATCTCCAAACCTCAACCTATTCTCCATTACTGCAAAACAAGTAACCATTTCATGTTCTTTTGCTTTTCACAATCAATCCTGAATATTTCTGATATCCTGACTAAGATTTACAAGATAACCATAGCTTGATTCAAGCCGACAATCTCCGTGGGATCGACCCTTGCTCACGCAAGGTATTACTTGGACGACCCAGTGCACTTGCTGGTTAGTTGTGCGGGATTGCAAAAGTGTTATTGCAATTTCGTGCACCACTCCTCCTCCTGGTTGATTGGTATCTCCTTCCATATCTTGGAATTCCTCCTCAGATTCTTCTTCTTCTCCAACAATGTTCTTCCCTCTTTCGGCTCTTCTTATCCTCCGAAGGGTTCTTTGATCAATTTCAGAGATGATAGGGGAAGATCTTCCTATACCTGACATACAAACACACAACAATAAACACACAGACCCAGAAAATTAATAAAACTCCAATCTATTGCTAGAATGAGGTTTTGGTTAGTTTAAGCAAAAATTCAAACAGTTAGTGTGTTAGTAAGAATTAGAATAACAGAAAAGAAAAAATGCTTAATCTAGACCTCCACTTCACTTAATCATTGTCAATCTATTTCAATCCCCGGCAACGGCGCCAAAAACTTGATGTGTGGAAAACGATCCAACACAAAACTCACCGGCAAGTGTACCGGGTCGCATCAAGTAATAATAACTCACATGAGTGAGGTCGATCCCACAGGGATTGAAGGATTGAGCAATTTTAGTTTAGTGGTTGGTTTAGTCAAGCGAATCAAGTATTGGTTGAGAGATTTGTGTTTAACAGGAAGTAAATGACAGTAAATGTAAAGGGGGAAGGGCAAATTGCAGTAAATTAAAGAACAGGAAGGTAAAATGGACTGAATCTTAAAGAACAAGAAAGTAAATGACTGAAACTTAAAGTGCAAGAAATGTAAATTACAGTAACTTAAACGGCAAGAAAGATAAATGGCTTGAATATAAAAGGGGTTTGAGGACTGGGATTGCAGAATCTAAACAGAGAGAAAGTGAATTGCAACAATTAAGAGAGCAAAAATTGAATCAGAAGCAGTAAGCATTCAAACAGAAAGGAAATAAAGTGCAGAAGAGGTTCACAGAAGAACCAAAAGTAAAATTGGGTCTCAGGTCTCAAGAGACTAGGTAGCAGAGCCTAGATCTCTATTTGCCTTCCTAGATCCAAGTTAACAAAGCAATTGGCAAGAATTAGAAGAAGAAGCAGTAGAGAAAATGAAATTCAACTTGATTATGCAGAAACGAAATTGAAGAGATTTTGAATGGAGGTTGAGACAGAATTTCCTCAACTCTTCACACCCAAAACTCAAAACAAGAAGATTAGAATTGCTAAGGCAAGAACGAGGGAGAAGAGAGATCAATTCCCTCCCCAATTCTCAGAATTCTCGGTTCAGTCACCAAGAAAGTATTCAAAAGCTCCCAAAATAAAAGTAAAAATTCAAAGCTAAAAGTAAAAGTCCTAATTACATCAAACTAACTCCTATTTATACACTTTCTATTCTTGGATTTTGGGATTTGGGTGGGCTTTTGATTTGGTGAAATTGGGTTGAAAGAGGCCTTGGTTAATTGCTCTTGAAGTTTGAAGAGAAACCCAAGTGAACCATGTGAACCGGATTTGAATTTTTGCCAAGTTGGATTCAAAGTTTGAGTTGAAGTTTGGGGTCAAACTTTGAGGCCAACTTTTCATATCAGCAATTCAATTTTTCTGGTGCCAAAGTTGGCCTTCAAGTTTGGGGGCAAACTTCAGCGCAAACTTTGGCCTTTCCTTAAATACAATTGGCGCCAAAGTTGGCCTCCAAGTTTGGGGGCAAACTTGAGCGCAAACTTTGGTTGCCCTGGGTGAGAAAGTGACATGCCAAAGTTGGCCTCCAAGTTTGGGGGCAAACTTGAGCGCAAACTTTGGCTATCCTGGGAGGAATCAACATGCCAACGTTAGCCTCCAAGTTTGGGGGCTAACGTTGGCGCAAACTTTGAGTGCCCAGGGAAGAAATTTCAACTTCTCAAGTTAGCCTTCAAGTTTGGGGGCAAACTTTGAGGCTAACTTTGCACCAAAAGTTTGTGCCAAAGTTTGGGGGCTAACTTCAACTCCAACTTTATGTTTCTTGGTTCAATTTCACTTGTTTCATTGCTCCCTCTTTGTTTCTAGCCGTTCCTTCTTTCTTCCACTTTTCTCCAAGCTTTCTTCACCTATCATAAATCAACCAAACAGATCAAAGCTATGCTCAAAATCATGAGATATTCAATCTATCATAATATGCAACAATTATAGCATAAAACCTCATGAATTTGCATTAATTCACATATGGTTGATTGATTTAGAGAAGTTATGCATTTTCACTCCAAATCACTTACTTAGGATACAAGAAAGTGCATAAATGCTATCAAAACAAGTGAAATTAGCTTGAAAAATGGGTATATGATGACTTGTCATCATGCGCGTCGTCCACGCATTCACGTCACTCGTGCAGCTTCCAATCCACGCATTCGCGTCAGCCACGCGAGCGCGTCACTGTGATTTCCTCCAATTCACGTGGTCGCGTAAGCCATGCACCCGCGTCACTTCTCACTGGTAATCTCCTCAGTTTCTTGTGTTTTTTCCATTTTTGTAAGCTTCCTCTCCATTCTCTAAGCCATTCCTGCCCTATGAAGCCTGAAACACTTAACAAACAGATCACAGCATCGAATCGTATAAAGGAGAATAAAAATATACAATTAAAAGATCTTTAGGAAGCAAGTTTTCAATCATAGAACCATTTCGGGAAGGACTTGTAATATCATGCTAATCATATGACTAAATGGGTGAAAGACTTGATAAAATCACTCAATTAAACACAATATAAATCATAAAATAATGGTTTATCAATTACATGTCACGATATCCATTCAACCCCCAACCTAATCCAATGTGAGAAAGCAATTCTAGCATGATCTCCTCATTCCTCTTCCAAGGCTCAGAGGAGATCCAATTATGGAGAGTTTCTTTTCCAAGATAACTAACCATTTGGTTGAAGACCAAAAGCTTTCTAGCAAAATCAAGAGAAAAGAAAGAGGAAGAAGAATGAAAACTATAATTGATCCATCAAATTACAATAAAGCTCCCTAACCCAATGAAAGGGGTTTAGTTGTTCATAGCTCCGGGAATGGAATGGGTAAAAGAAAAGTGCATTGTAAAGTAACTTGAAATTGCAAAAAAAGTAAATATACAGAGTGTAGCTCCCAATAATGCCAAGCTCCTTTCTAGTTCAAAACTACTCCTATATATACTACTCTTCTGATCTTCTAGTTAGCTCTCCAAGTCTTGGATATGGGCCTTTGATCTTTAGTTGAAGTAGTTACAGTCCTCAGTGGGCTCAGCTTTACTTGCAGAAAGAGAGTGAGTCAGGCATGGTATGCAGTTAGTAAGGACGTTAGTGGTGTTAACGTTAATTGTGAATTCTGGTTCGAAGAGGTTAGTGACACTAACTTTGTCACTAACGTCCCAACCTATTTGAGCCACGTTAACTCCAATGTTAGTGGCACTAACGTGACCACTAACGTAGCCTTACCATTGGTGCACGAAATTGCAATCACACTTTTGCAAATCCGCACAACTAACCAGCAAGCGCACTAGGTCGTCCAAGTAATACCTTACATGAGTAAGGGTCGATCCCACGGAGATTGTCGGCTTGAAGCAAGCTATGGTTATCTTGTAACTCTTAGTCAGAATATCGATAATTATCAGGGTTGATTGTGAAAAGTAAAAGAACATGAAATAAGTACTTGTTTTGCAGTAATGGAGAACAGGTTGAGGTTTTGGAGATGCTCTATCTTCTAAATCTCTGCGTTCCTACTGTCTTCTTCTTCAAGCACGCAAGACTCCTTCCATGGCAAGCTGTATGTAGGGTTTCACCGTTGTCAATGGCTACCTCCCATCCTCTCAGTGAAAATGTTCAACGCGTTCTGTCATAGCACGGCTAATCATCTATCGATTCTCAATCAGGTTGGAATAGAATCCAGTGATTCTTTTGCGTCTGTCACTAACGCCCAGCCTTCAGGAGTTTAAAGCTCGTCACAGTCATTCAATCCTTGAATCCTACTCAGAATACCACAGACAAGGTTTAGACCTTCCGGATTCTCTTGAATGCCGCCATCAATTCTAGCTTATACCACGAAGATTCTGATTAAGGAATCCAAGAGATATCTACTCAATCTAAGGTAGAACGGAGGTGGTTGTCAGGCACACGTTCATAGGTGAGAATGATGATGAGTGTCACGGATCATCACATTCATCAAGTTTAGGAACAAGTGATATCTTAGAATAGAAACAAGCAAGATTGAATGAAAAACAGTAGTAATTGCATTAATCCATCAAGACACAGCAGAGCTCCTCACCCCCAACCATGGGGTTTAGAGACTCATGCCGTAGAAGATACAATAAGAAACGTGTAATGTGTCATGAGGTAAAGATACAATGTCAAAAGATCCTATTAATAGTGAACTAGTAACCTAGGGTATACAGAAATGAGTAAATGACGTAAAAATCAACTTCCGGGGTCCACTTGGTGTGTGCTTGGGCTGAGCATTGAAGCTTTCATGTGTAGAGACTTTTTCTAGAGTTAAACGCCAACGTTTATGCCAGTTTGGGCGTTTAACTCAAATTTTTGTGCCAGTTCCGGCGTTAAACGCCGGGAATTCTGAAGCTGATTTGCAACGCCAGTTTGGGCCATCAAATTTCGGACAAAGTATGGACTATTATACATTTCTGGAAAGCCCAGAAAATCTACTTCGAGTGCAGGGAGGTCAGAATCCAACAGCATCTGCAGTCCTTTTCAGCCTCTAAATCAGATTTTTGCTCAGGTCCCTCAATTTCAGCCAGAAAATACCTGAAATCACAGAAAAATACACAAACTTATAGTAAAGCCCAGAAAAGTGAATTTTAACTAAAAACTAATGAAAATGTAATAAAAACTAACTAAAATATACTAAAAACATACTAAAAACAATGCCAAAAAGCGTATAAATTATCCGCTCATCACAACACCAAACTTAAATTGTTGCTTGTCCTCAAGCAACTGAAAATCAAAATAGAATAAAAAGAAGAGAATATATTATAGAATCCAAAATATCAAAGAAACTTAGCTCCAATTAGATGAGCGGGACTAGTAGCTTTTTGCTTCTGAACAGTTTTGGCATCTCACTTTATCCTTTGAAGTTTAGAATGATTGGCATCTATAGGAACTCAGAACTCAGATAGGGTTATTAATTCTCCTAGTTAAGTATGATGATTCTTGAACAAAGCTACTTTATGAGTCTTGGCTGTGGCCCAAAGCACTCTGACTTCCAGTATTACCACCGGATACATACATGCCACACACATACTTGGGTGAACCTTTTCAGATTGTGACTCAGCTTTGCTAGAGTCCCCAATTAGAGGTGTCCAGGGTTCTTAAGCACACTCTTTTTGCCTTGGATTACAATTATATATATTTTTGTATTCACTGCTTTTTCTTGCTTCAAGAATCAATTTAATGATTTTTCAGATCCTTAATAACATTTCTCCTTTTCCATCATTCTTTCAAGAGCCAACAATTTTAACATTCTTAAAACAATAAATTCAAAAGACATATGCACTATTCAAGCATTCATTCAGAAAACAAAAGTATTGTCACCACATCAAACTAATTCAACTAGTTTCAGAGATAAATTCGAAATCCTGTACTTCTTGTTCTTTTGTGATTAAAGTATTTTTCATTTAAGAGAGGTGATGGATTCATAGGACTTTCATAGCTTTAAGACATGAACCTTAAATTTTATTAATCATGAATTAAGAACAAGACTCAAAAATAGATATAAGATAAGACTAATAGTAATAGAACTCAAAAATTTAAATAGACTCCTAATGATAGAGGTTATCACAGAGTTAGGACTCAACAACCTTGATTTTGAGAAGTGGATGCTCCCTCAACTTGTGGGGTATTTGATCCTTCAAGGGAGAGCTTTTGGCGCTTCAACTCCTGTAGCTCACGCCCCTGCTTCTCTTGTTCCTTCAGCAATTTGCAGAGCATGCAGTTTTGATTCTGCTATTCTTCCTTAATTTGTTCCATAGCTTCTTGCAGCTTGGCAACAGATGCTTCTAGACGAGTCCAGTAGTCAATTTCAGGAAGTTCAGGGAGGAACTCCTGCACCCTCCTTTTGATAGAGTTATCTTGCATTTGTCCTCCATTGACCTCTTGGTGATTGGGTGCTCAATTGGGATAAATTCATATACTCCCATCCTCACCCCAGTATCTTTACATAGCAAAGAGATTAAGCTTGGGTAAGCCAGTTTGGCTTCAGTGGAGTTCTTGTTTGCAATTGTGTAAATCTCACAAGCAATCAGATGATGAATCTCCACTTCTTTTCCCAGCATAATACAATGAATCATCACTGCTTTCTTGATAGTAACCTCAGAACGGTTACTAGTGGGCAAGATAGAATACCCTATGAAGTCCAACCAGCCTCTTGCAACTGGTTTGAGATCTCCCCTCTTGAGTTGGTTTGGGACACCTTTTGAATTGGTCATCCACTTGGTTCCAGGGAGGCATATGTCCTCTAGAACTTGATCTAACCCCTTATCTACTCTCACCATTCTCCTATTAAAGGATTCAGGATCATCTTGTAGTTGGGGTAATTTGAAGACCTCTCTTATTTTGTCCATATGGAAGTAAATAATTCTCCCTTTGACCATGGTTTTGTAGGTATGAAAAGCGGTTCCAGTCATTCTCTGCTTATCTGTCAGCCACAGATTTGAGTAGAATTCCTGAACCATATTTCTCCCAACCTTTGTCTCAGGGTTGGTTAGAACTTTCCATCCTCTGTTTCGAATTTGCTCTTGGATCTCCGGATATTCATCTTCTTTCAGATCAAATTTAACTTCCGGGATCACTGACCTTAGACCCATTATTTTGTGGTAATGGTCTGCATGTTCTTTGGTTAAGAACTTCTCGACTCCAAAGGTCTTTTGGAGCATTCTCTTTCTTACCTCTTGAATTGGTTTGTTTTCCTTTGGGGGCTATGATCTTGATGAGCCTTGACTTAGTGATCACGGAAAAACACACCAAACTTAGAGGTTTGCTTGTCCTCAAGCAAAAGAAAGGAAAGAGGAGAGAGAGGAAGAGAGCAAATTTGAATGGTGGGGAAGGGGGTGTGGCCGAACATATATTATAAAGGAGAGAGAGAGAGTTCGAGAATTTTGAAGGAGATTTGAGAAGATATGGAAAGAAATTGAGAGATATTTGAGTTTTTTGAAGAAGATTTTGAAAAGATTTGAAAGAGATTTGAAGAATGATTTTAATTTTGAAAATTTGAAGGTGAATGATGAAAGTTTGAAATGTATTTATGTAGAAAATTATGGATCAAAACAGGAAAGTTTGAAAAAATTTGAAGTGGAAAGCAAAATCTCTGTCCCCCACCTTTCTGGCGTTAAACGCCAGAAACCCCTTCATTACTGGGCGTTTTGCTAAACGCCCAGGATGCTGCACACCTGGTGTTAAACACCCAGAATGGTTCCCATTCTGGCGTTTAACGCCCAAAATGGCACCTT
This sequence comes from Arachis stenosperma, assembly GCF_014773155.1. Lineage (NCBI taxonomy): Eukaryota > Viridiplantae > Streptophyta > Magnoliopsida > Fabales > Fabaceae > Arachis > Arachis stenosperma. The sequence continues at coordinate 2,277,560 of NW_026651369.1, forward strand.
TACTGGCGTTAAATGCCCAGAATGGTGCCCATTCTGGCGTTTAACGCCCAAAGTACCTCTTACTGGTGTTTTTTCGTCGGCAAGCTCCTTTTCTGCTTTTTGCACTGAATCCTTCTGTAACTCTGTGAATTCCTTCAATTTTGATGATTGTCCTTTGAGAATATGTATCAAACTTTGATTAAACAAAACAAATAACCTCCTAATGACTGGGTTGCCTCCCAGCAAGCGCTTCTTTATTGTCTTTAGCTGGACCTTCACTGAGAATCATTCAAGCCTCAGTTTTGAGCATTCTTGCTCAAAATTGCTTTCAAGATAATGCTTGATCCTCTGTCCATTAACAATGAACTTTTTGTCAGAATCAGTATCCTGAAGCTCAACATATCCATATGGTGACACTCCTGTAATCACATACGGACCCCTCCACCGGGATTTAAGTTTTCCTGGGAACAGTCTGAGCCTAGAGTTGAAGAGCAGAACTTTTTGTCCTGGCTCAAAGACTCTGGATGAAAACTTCTTATCATGCCACTTCTTTGCCTTTTCCTTATAAATTTTTGCATTTTCAAAGGCACTGAGTCTAAATTCATCTAGCTCATTTAGCTGGAGTAATCTTTTTTCACCAGCTAACTTAGCGTCCAGGTTTAGGAATCTGGTTGCCTAGTAGGCTTTATGTTCTAGTTCCACGGGCAGATGACAGGCCTTGCCATACACAAGTTGGTATGGAGAGGTTCCTATTGGAGTATTGAATGCTGTTCTGTATGCCCACAGAGCATCATCCAAGCTCTTTGCCCAATCCTTTCTACGGATAATTACAGTCCGTTCTAGGATTCTTTTTAGCTCTCTGTTAGAGATTTCAGCTTGCCCATTTGTCTGTGGATGATATGGGGTTGCCACTTTGTGGCTAATTTCATATCGGACCATAGCAGAGTACAGCTGTTTATTGCAGAAATGAGTGCCCCCATCATTGATTAGTACTCTGGGAACACCAAACCTGCTGAAGATGTATTTCTGGAGGAATTTCAGCACGGTCTTAGTATCATTAGTGGGTGTAGCAATTGCTTCTACCCATTTGGATACATAGTCCACTGCCACCAGAATGTAAGTGTTTGAGTATGATGGTGGGAATTGACCCATAAAGTCAATACCCCATACATCAAACAATTCAATTTCTAGGATCCCTTGTTGAGGCATGGCGTATCCATGAGGCAAGTTACCAGCTCTTTGGCAACTGTCACAGTTACGCACAAACTCTCGGGCATCTCTATAGAGAGTAGGCTAGTAGAAACCACATTGGAGGACCTTAGTGGCTGTTCGCTCACTTCTGAAATGTCCCCCATACTGTGATCCATGGCAGTGCCATAGGATCCTTTGTGCTTCCTCTCTGGGTACACATCTGCGGATCATTCCGTCTGCACATCTCTTAAAGAGATATGGCTCATCCCATAGGTAGTACTTAGCATCTGAAATTAATTTCTTTCTTTGTACCCTGCTGTACTCCTGGGGTATGAACCTCACAGCTTTATAATTTGTAATATCTGTAAACCATGGAGCTTCCTGAATGGCAAAGAGTTGCTCATCTGGGAAAGTCTCAGAGATCTCAGTAGAAGGGAGGGACGCCCCAGCTACTGGTTCTATTCGGGACAGATGATCAGCTACTTGGTTCTCTGTCCCTTTTCTGTCTCTTATTTCTATATCAAACTCTTGCAGAAGCAACACCCATCTTATGAGCCTGGGTTTTGAATCCTTCTTTGTGAGTAAGTACTTAAGAGCAGCATGGTCAGTGTACACAATCACCTTTGATCCTACTAAATAGGATCTAAACTTGTTAATGGCATAGACCACTGCAAGCAACTCTTTTTCTTGTGTAATTCTTCTGTGCATCATTTAGAACACATTTGGCATAATAAATGACGTGCAGAAGCTTGTTATGCCTCTGTCCCAACATTGCACCAATGGCATGGTCACTGGCATCACACATTAATTTGAATGGTAATGTCCAGTCTGGTGCAGAGATGACTGGTGTTGTGACCAGCTTGGTTTTCAGGGTCTCAAATGCCTGCAAACACTGTGTGTCAAACACAAATGGTGTGTCAGCAGCTAGCAGGTTGCTCTAGAGGTTTTGTAATTTTTGAAAAATCCTTTATAAATCTTCTGTAGAATCCTGCATGCCCCAGAAAGCTTCTAATTACCTTAACATTGGCAGGTGGTGGTAATTTTTCAATTACCTCTACCTTTGCTTTATCCACCTCTATTCCCTTGATTAAAATTTTGTGCCCAAGGACAATTCCTTCAGTCACCATAAAGTGATATTTCTCCCAGTTTAATACCAGGTTAGTCTCTTGGCACCTTTTCAGGACAAGTGCTAGATGGTTAAGACAGGAGCTGAATGAGTCTTCATATACTGAGAAGTCATCCATGAAGACTTCTAGGAATTTCTCCACCATATCAGAGAAGATGGATAGCATGCAGCTCTAAAAAGTTGCAGGAGCATTACACAGACCAAAAGGCATTCTCCTGTAGGCAAACACGCCAGAAGGGCAAGTGAATGCTGTTTTCTCTTGGTCCTGAGGATCTACTGTAATTTGGTTATAACCTGAATAGCCATCCAAAAAGCAGTAATAATCATGACCAGCTAGTCTTTCTAGCATTTGGTCTATGAATGGTAAAGGAAAATGATCCTTTCTGGTGGCTGTATTGAGCCTTCTGTAGTCAATACACATATGCCACCCTGTGACTGTTCTTGTAGGAACCAGTTCATTTTTTTCATTATGAACCATTGTCATGCCTCCCTTCTTGGGGACAACTTGGACAGGGCTCACCCAGGGGCTATCAGAAATAGGATAAATAATCCCAGCCTCTAGTAATTTAGTGACCTCTTTCTGCACCACCTCCTTCATGGCTGGATTTAGCCGCCTTTGTAGTTGAACCACTGGTTTGGCATTATCCTCCAATAGGATCTTGTGCATGCATCTTGTTGGGCTAATGCCCTTAAGATCACTTATGGACCACCCAAGATCTGTCTTGTGTGTCCTTAGCACTTCAATCAGTGCTTCCTCTTCCTGTGGATTTAAAGCAGAGCTTATGATCACTGGAAAAGTGTCATCCTCTCTCAGAAACGTATACTTCAGGGATGGTGGTAGTGGTTTGAGCTCCGGTTTGGGAGGCTTATCCTCTTCCTGAGGAATTTTCAAAAATTCTTTTGTTTCCTCTGGTTCTTCCTGATCAGGCTGAACATCCTTGAAGATGTCCTCTAGCTCTAATTCTAGACTTTCAGTCATATTGATCTCTTCCACCAAAGAGTCAATAATGTCAGCGCTCATGCAGTCATCTGGTGTGTCTGGATGATGCATAGCTTTTACAGCATTCAACTTGAACTCATCCTTATTGACTCTCAGGGTTACTTCCCCTTTTTGTACATCAATAAGAGTTCGTCCAGTTGCTAGGAAAGGTCTTCCTAGAATGAGAGTTGCACTCTTATGATCCACCATTTCCAGCACTACAAAGTTAGTTGGAAAGGCGAATGGCCCAACCTTGACAATCATGTCCTCAATTATGCCTGATGGATATTTAATAGAGCCATCAGCAAGTTGGAGACATATCCGGGTTGGTTTGACTTCTTCAGTCAACCCAAGCTTTCTGATAGTGGATGCAGGTATTAGATTGATACTTGCTCCAAGGTCACACAGGGCTGTCTTGGTGCAAGCACCTTCTAATGTGCATGGTATCATAAAGCTTCCTGGATCTTGAAGCTTTTCTGGTAAGCTTTTCAGAATGACTGCACTGCATTCTTCAGTGAGAAATACTTTTTTAGTTTCTCTCCAATCCTTCTTATGACTTAAGATCTCTTTCATGAACTTAGCATAAGAAGGTATTTGCTCAAGTGCCTCTGCAAACGGAATCTTTATTTCAAGAGTCCTTAGATAGTCTGCAAAGCGGGCAAATTGCTTATCCTGCTCCGCTTGGCAGAGTTTCTGAGGATAAGGCATCTTGGCTTTATATTCTTCAACCTTAGTTGCTACAGGTTTATTCCTTACAGAGGTGGTTGGAGAAGCCTTTTTAGAGGGGTTACTATCAGCACTCTCAGGTGTCTGATTCCTCATTGGCGTTTGAACGCTAGGATTGGGTGAGGAATGGGCGTTTAACGCCAACTTTTTCCCCTTTTCTGGCGTTTGAACGCCAGAACTGGGCAAGGAATGGGCGTTTAACGCCAGCTTTTCCCCCTTTTCTGGCGTTTGGACGCCAGGAGCATTCCTCTCTGGGCTCTTACTGTCCTCAGAGGAATTTTGAGCAGTGGTTTGGTTATCCTCTGTCAACTGTTCCTTTCTTGGTTTTGTGCTACTTTGAGCAGTGTTATTCAATGTCTTCCCACTCCTCAGTTGAACTGCTTGGCATTCTTCTGTTATCTGTTTAGGTAACTGCTGTTTTGTTTGATTCAACTGTGATTCTATGTTCTTGTTGGCAATTTTTGTTTCGTGGAGCATCTCTTTAAATTCTGTCAATTGTTTTGTCATCAGGAGTAATTGCTGGTTAAGCTCAACAATCTGTTCTTGAGGATTAGGATCAGTAGCTACTGCCATAGCTTCTTCTTTTGTAGAGGGCTCACTACTAGAGTACAAATGTTGATTTCTAGCAACAGTGTCTATGAGTTCTTGAGCCTCTTCAATCGTCTTCCTCATATGTATAGATCCACCAGCTGAGTGGTCTAGAGACATCTGAGCTTTTTCTGTAAGCCCATAGTAGAAGATGTCTAACTGTACCCACTCTGAAAACATTTCAGAGGGGCATTTTCTTAGCATACCTATATACCTCTCCCAGGCATTATAAAGGGATTCATTATCCTCTTGTTTAAAGCCTTGGATGTCCAGCCTTAGCTGTGTCATCCTTTTTGGAGGGTAAAATTGATTCAAGAATTTGTCTGATAACTGTCTCCATATTTTTATACTTGCTGTGGGTTGGTTATTCAACCACCTCTTAGCTTGATCTTTTACAGCAAATGGAAACAGTAATAATCTGTAGACATCCTGATCTACCTCTTTATCACGTACTGTGTCAGCAATTTGTAAGAATTGTGCCAGAAACTCAGTAGGTTCTTCCTGTGGAAGACCGGAATACTGGCAATTTTGCTGCACCATGATAATGAGTTGAGGATTTAGCTCAAAGCTGCTTGCTTTAATGGGAGGTATACAGATGCTACTCCCATATGCAGCTATAATGGTGTTAGCATATGACCCCAGAGTCCTTCTGGACTGCTCAATTCCACTTAGGTCCATGATGGAGAAAGGGAATATGATATAGATTTTCAAGTAATATATTTTTTTTAAGGTGACCGAAAAAATTAAAACAAAATAAATAGAAAATAAAATAAAATTTCGAAAATTATAAGAAAATAAGATCAAAGCAAATTGAAAACTGAATCAATTAGTCAATTAAAAAGATTTTCGAATTAGCAATTGAAAAGATATGATTGAAAATTATTTTGAAAAAGATTTGATTTTTAAAATGATGAAAGAGAGAAACAACAAAATGACACCAAACTTAAAATTTTTAGAAAGTCAAACTCAAATTTTCGAAAACTTGAAGGAAAACACAAAGAAGACACCAAACTTAGAATTTTTAAGGATCAAGAAAGGACCAAGGATATGCAATTTCGAAAAAAAAAGATAAAAGAAAACAAAAGCATGTAATTGACACCAAACTTAAAATATGAAACTAAACTCAAATAAAAGACTCTAAACTAACAAAAATAAAACAGTCCTAATCTAAGCAACAAGATGAACCGTCAGTTGTCCAAACTCGAACAATCCCCGGCAACGGCGCCAAAAACTTGGTGCACGAAATTGCAATCACACTTTTGCAATTCCGCACAACTAACCAGCAAGTGCACTGGGTCGTCCAAGTAATACCTTACGTGAGTAAGGGTTGATCCCAAGGAGATTGTCGGCTTGAAGCAAGCTATGGTTATCTTGTAACTCTTAGTCAGGATATCGATAATTATCAGGGTTAATTGTGAAAAGTAAAAAAACATGAAATAAGTACTTGTTTTGCAGTAATGGAGAACAGGTTGAGGTTTTGGAGATGCTCTATCTTCTGAATCACTGCCTTCCTACTGTCTTCTTCTTCAAGCACGCAAAACTCCTTCCATGGCAAGCTGTATGTAGGGTTTCACCGTTGTCAATGGCTACCTCCCATCCTCTCAGTGAAAATGTTCAACGCGCTCTGTCACAGCACGGCTAATCATCTGTCGGTTCTCAATCAGGTTGGAATAGAATCCAGTGATTCTTTTGCGTCTATCACTAACGCCTAGCCTTCAGGAGTTTGAAGCTCGTCACAGTCATTCAATCCTTGAATCCTACTTAGAATACCACAGACAAGGTTTAGACCTTCCGGATTCTTTTGAATGCCGCCATCAATTCTAGCTTATACCACGAAGATTCTGATTAAGGAATCCAAGAGATATCTACTCAATCTAAGGTAGAACGGAGGTGGTTGTCAGGCACACGTTCATAGGTGAGAATGATGATGAGTGTCACGGATCATCACATTCATCAAGTTTAGGAACAAGTGATATCTTAGAATAGAAACAAGCGTGATTGAATGAAAAACAGTAGTAATTGCATTAATCCATCAAGACACAGCAGAGCTCCTCACCCCCAACCATGGGGTTTAGAGACTCATACCGTAGAAAATACAATAAGAAACGTGTAATGTGTCATGAGGTAAAGATACAATGTCAAAAGATCCTATTAATAGTGAACTAGTAACCTAGGGTATACAGAAATGAGTAAATGACGTAAAAATCCACTTCCGGGGTCCACTTGGTGTGTGATTGGGCTGAGCATTGAAGCTTTCATGTGTAGAGACTTTTTCTGGAGTTAAACGCCAGCTTTTATGCCAGTTTGGGCATTTAACTCCAATTTTTGTGCCAGTTCCGGTGTTAAACGCCGGGAATTTTGAAGCTGATTTGCAACGCCGGTTTGGGCCATCAAATCTCGGGCAAAGTATGGATTATTATACATTTCTAGAAAGCCCAGGATGTCTAATTTCCATCGCAATTGAGAGCGCGCCAATTGGGCTTTTGTAGCTCCAGAAAATCTACTTCGAGTGCAGGGAGGTCAGAATCCAACAGCATCTGCAATCCTTTTCAGCCTCTAAATCAGATTTTTGCTCAGGTCCCTCAATTTCAGCCAGAAAATACCTGAAATCACAGAAAAACACACAAACTCATAGTAAAGCCCAGAAAAGTGAATTTTAACTAAAAACTAATGAAAATGTAATAAAAACTAACTAAAATATACTAAAAACATACTAAAAACAATGCCAAAAAGCGTATAAATTATCCGCTCATCAACCATCCTTCCCTAGCGTTATTGGCATTAACTTTGCCAATCACAATGCTCCTTGTCTTTTTCTCCCACGTTAATGGTCCACGTTAGTGTAACTAACGTGGCCCTTAACGCAGGCATGCCAAGACTCGAGGGCGTTAGTAACACTAACTTTGTCACTAACGCTACAAAACGCCCCCTCTTCCACGTTAGTGCTCACGTTAATTGCATTAACATGGCCATTAACGTGGGTATGTTGCCATCTCCAACGTTAGTGACAAAGTTAGTGTCACTAACGTTGGCTCCTCATTCTTTGCTCCACGTTAACTCCTACGTTAGTGGCATTAACGTGGCCACTAACGTAGGTGAACTTGGCCTGATCCAACGTTAGTGACAAAGTTAGTGTCACTAACATTGGCGATCCTCTATTGCTCCACGTTAGAGCTCACGTTAATGGCATTAACGTGGCTCTTAACATGGATGTTTTTGGCCTTTGCAACGTTAGTGGTGTTAACTTCACCACTAACGTTGGAGCTTCCTTCTCTTTCCACGTTAGTTCCCACGTTAATGTAACTAACGTGGCAACTAACATGGGCTATGATGGCTTTCGAGGGCGTTAGTGGTGATAACTATACCACTAACGTTGCAAGCTTGCTCCCTTTCCACGTTAGTGGTCACGTTAGTGATACTAACGTGGCTGCTAACGTGGTTATTCTATGTCTCCTTTGTCCTAAAATCAAACAAACAAGGTGCATCAAAGCTTTGTTCTAGGTCATAAGATCTTGCACTATATAAATTGGCATTCAATTCATGCATTATTCTCATGAAATCATGTTAAGTTCACAATGTTTGCTTGAATCAAGATGTAAGTGTATATTCATCCAAAACTTGCTTATTACCTAAGAAAATGCATGAAACTATCTAAAAAAAGGTAAAGAAAAGGCTAGTGAAACTAGCCAAAATGCCCTGGCATCACAACACCAAACATAAAGCTTGCTTGTCCCTAAGAAAGTACTGAAACATAAGGATGATGAATGGAAGAATAAGAGAAACAAGTCCTTATTATAGAAGTTAGGTCCTGGGTTCATGGAGTTTCATGCATAGCAACTCAGGTTCATGTCTTTGCTGGTTTCCAGGTCCTTATCATGCCCTTGAATACTCACTTGATTGAATCCTATGAGATCCTTATTCCTTGATCCTTTCCCTTTTTTTTTCAGGCTTTATTCCTTTCTTAGGCTAAGTGCTTTGTGAGGAGGCAACTCTTTAAGATAAGCTTTTAGCCAACACTCCCAAACCAGTTGGTTCAAGGTTCTAGGTGTTGAAATACCCCTATGGACCTACTCCCTCAAGTTTCTCCTCCACACATACACACCACAGGCATATGGTTTGTTATTTTCTTTCTTGAGGCCTTGGTGTCTAACACCTCTTTGGGTTTCTAAGTGCTTTGTGGTAAGGTTACTCTTAATAGTGGATTTTCAGTTGATAATCCCGGGTTAGTTAACCCAGGTTACCAAGTGATAAAGCACTCCTAAGAACTTATTCATCCAAGCAAATCCTTTGCACAAGAGCACCACAAACACATGCCTCAAGATTCAAACCGTTGGTGCCTAGCCTTATTTCCTATTCTTTTTCCATTCTTTTTCACACTCTAACTTTTCTTTTTCATTTTCTTATTAGGATCTTGTTATTTAGCTGGTCTCATAGGATGTGCTTCAAGCACATGATTCAAAACACATAATTGCCCCTTATACCTTGCTGGTGAACCAACTTAGCTAGTCACTTACCACACCATAAATATTGGGACTTTTCTTCATAAAATGAACTCAACTCTTGTTTCTTTCATAACATTTCTTTTCATTCAGCTCAAAAGACAAGCATACAATTTAAGCAAGGTGAAGATGCAACAGGGAACTTAGACTAGCACACATAGACTTAAGAAAAGAAATCTTAAAGGCAGAATTGAAAATTCCTAAGCTACTATGGAAGCATGTTCTATTTCATACATGATTTTCCTTATTTAGACTTGAAAGAGAGAAGAAGAAGGAACTCCACCACCTTTTACTCACTGGGGATGCTCATGTCCTCTTTCCTCTTTGTCCTCTTTGTGTCCACTTGTGTTTCCTTGCATTCGTGCCATTCTGGCCTTTCTCCAATCCTCTAAAGCTTTCCTTACTGACTCATGACTCTTTTCGGCTCTTTCTTTTTCCACCCGTGCAAATTCATCCCGAACCTCTTCATATCTTGTAATCCCAGGGTGTAAGTTGGGTAGTTGTCCAACTAAATATCCCAGCCTAGCTTGGGTATTTATATTATATGCAGTCCCGCTCATATAAACTCCTTCCGAGAATGCTCTGTACTCATCGAATGTATCTGTTTGCTCCCTTTGCCTCCGATGCATATCATGGATGTGTGCTCCTTGGTGTACTTGTATATTGATCAACTTTTGGATAGCTTCTTGTTACTGAGCCTGCCTTTGGTTCACCGTGTTGAAAGACTCATTCCACTGTCTTCACTGTTCATGTAGTTGCTCCATTAGTTGTCTTTGCCACTTCCCTTGGTGACTCATCTATTTGGAATTCAATTCTTCTTGGCGATCCATCAATTGGAGTTGGAGGTTCCTCTATGCCTCTTGGTTTTCTAGGTATTGTCTTGACAGGCTATCAATGGCTTCTTGAATTTGGCTCATGTCTAGAGAAGTTGGAGCTTGCTCTTTCGAGGCTTGTCCCTCTTGCGGCACTGCTCTCTTTCTTGCCTTTCGTGGAGGTTGAGGAGGTGCAACATAATGCATCTGTCGAACCGTAATTGGAATAACAACTTTTATCCATTCAGTATCCACATCTTCAAATATCACCCCAGGCTTCTTTCACAAGTGAAAGATAGTGCTAGGATAACCCAACTTAGCTCTAGGATCGTTTTTCTCGACTAACTTTCGAATGCCTTGAGCTTTGAGTTCATGAACCTTCATTTCCCCTCCATTCAATATGCATTGCACCATTGTTGCTCTCTTGCGATTTACCTCCGAATTATTTTCGGTGGGGAGGATGGATCTTCTCACGATTTCAAACCATACTTTAGCTTCAGGAAGAAGGTCTCCCCTTTTTATAAATCTGGATTTCCCATGGGGGTCTCTCACCCAATCTGCTCCTTATGTGCAGATATCTTTCACAATCTGGTCATAGTTGGGATTTCCATCTATTCTGGACTGGTAGTTCTTCTCTTCAAATGGTATGGTTCGTAGCTTGAAAACCCTCATGACGGTCATTGGACTGAAATCCACCGTTACCCTCCTTACAAAGCTTCTATAGGAGTCATCTTCCTGGTCGTACCTGACTACATTTGCATATAACTCTCTAACTAGAGTTGCACTTACTTTAGTAACCGGATCAGTAAGGAGTTTCCATCTTCTCTTTTTGACCTTCTCTGTGATTCCTGGACACTCATTCTTCCTGACTTGAAAGCCCAGCTCGTATATTACCTCTTTGTCAGCCATCCACCCGAATTGTAATGCATGGTACAAGGTTCTAAATTTCTTTTCATCAAAAGGAGGTTTCTCCATAGGCTCCTTTCCTTTTCTTCTCTTAGAGCTGGGTGATGCCATGAGTGAGGAGTGGTATGTTAAGGTGTTGAGAGGTGTGGTTTGACAATAGAGTTCGACTGAGTGAAGAGAGGGCGTAGCTAGAGGATTGGGTTAGTGTGTTTTATTCGGATGGGGGAAGGAGTGTTAAGTGTGTTCCTAGAGTAAGAGGTGTGATAAAAGAGGAATTTGAAGTGGAAAGGGTATGGAATGTAAGTTATTTATATAGGGGAATGGTAGGCAATTGAAGGATTTGGATTGATGGTAAGAACTACTAGTGGATGGTTGGGGTTTATCATTAAATGGGCACAAGGATCACCACTTTTATGAGGTGATTGGTTCGGTCTCCAAGGATCTCTATCTTCAATGTTGCATGGCAACATTTGCCAAGGCATTCCTTTTAAAGACGTGTGTCTAGTCCCCCTTGTGAAGTGGCCGAACCCCCTCCCCTTTTCTTAATTTGTCCCATCAATTCCATCCAATCCTTCCTTCATTTCTCCTGCAAGATAAAAGGAAATCAAAAGTTAGTTTGAATTGTGGCGGTAAGAACGAAAGAGTGGAATAACTACTTTTTAAATTTTTCAATTCAGACAAGCCAAATGCTATTCATGAATACAAACCAAATGACTTCATTAGTAATTATGTATGCAACATTGGTGACACCAAACTTAGTTTGTGACCATGTAGTATAAAGAGATTTGATTAGGCTCTAAGATTGGCATGATATGTGATGAGCGGATAATTTATACACTTTTTGGCATTGTTTTTAGTATGTTTTTAGTATGATCTAGTTAGTTTTTAGTATATTTTATTAGTTTTTAGTTAAAAATCACTTTTCTGGACTTTACTATGAGTTTGTGTGTTTTTCTGTGATTTCAGGTATTTTCTGGCTGAAATTGAGGGACCTGAGCAAAAATCTGATTCAGAGACTAAAAAGGACTGCAGATGCTGTTGGATTCTGACCTCCCTGCACTCGAAGTGGATTTTCTGGAGCTACAGAAGCCCAATTAGCGCGCTCTCAACGGCGTTGGAAAGTAGACATCCTGGGCTTTCCAGCAATATATGATAGTCCATACTTTGCCCAAGATTTGATGGCCCAAACCGGCGTTCAAAGTCACCCTCAGGAATCCCAGCGTTAAACGCTGGAACTGGCACCCAAATGGGAGTTAAACGCCCAAACTGGAATAAAAGCTGGTGTTTAACTCCAAGAAGAGTCTCTACACGAAATTGCTTCATTGCTCAGCCCAAGCACACACCAAGTGGGCCCGGAAGTAGATTTTTATGTCATTTACTCATCTCTGTACACCCTAGGCTACTAGTTTTCTATAAGTAGGACCTTTTACTATTGTATTAGAGAGCTTTTGATCATGTTTTATGATTGAACTCAAATTGGGAGGCTGGCCATTCGGCCATGCCTAGACCTTATGCTTATGTATTTTCAACGGTGGAGTTTCTACACACCATAGATTAAGGTGTGGAGCTCTGCTGTACCTCGAGTATTAATGCAATTACTATTGTTCTTCCATTCAATTCCGCTTGTTCTTGTTCTAAGATATCACTTGTTCTTCAACTTGATGAATGTGATGATCCGTGACACTCATCATCATTCTCACTTATGAACAAGGTGACTGACAACCACTTTTGTTCTACAAGCAACCAAGGCTCTAGTGAATATCTCTTGGATTCCTGATTGCACGATGCATGGTTGATCGCCTGACAACCGAGTGCTCGCCTGACAAACGAGCCAACCATTCCGTGAGATCAGAGTCTTCGTGGTATAGGCGAGAACTGATGGCAGCATTCAAGAGAATCCGGAAGGTCTAAACCTTGTCTGTGGTATTCTGAGTAGGATTCAATGATTGAATGACTGTGACGTGCTTCAAACTCCTAGCAGGCGGGGCATTAGTGACAGACGCAAAAGAATCAATGGATTCTATTCCGGCCTGACCGAGAACCGACAGCTGAATTCCGCGTGCTGTGACAGAGCATATGCAATCGTTTTCACTGAGAGGACGGGAGGTAGCCATTGACAACGGTGAAACCCTACACAAGCTTGCCATGGAAAGGAATAAGAAGGATTGGATGAAGACAGTAGGAAAACAGAGAGACGGAAGGGAAGGCATCTTCATGCGCTTATCTGAAGTTCCTACCAATGAATTACATAAGTATCTCTATCTTTATCTTTTATGTTATTTTCGTTCATCACCATATCCATTTGAGTCTGCCTGACTAAGATTTGCAAGATGACCATAGCTTGCTTCATACTAACAATCTCCGTGGGATCGACCCTTACTCGCGTAAGGTATTACTTGGACGACCCAGTGCACTTGCTGGTTAGTTGTGCGAAGTTGTGTAATGCCATGTAATTGAGCTACCAAGTTTTTGGAGTTCATGACCGGGGGTTATGAGAGTTGTGAAAAGTATTGTTCACAATTTCGCGCACCAAGTTTTTGGCGCCGTTGCCGGGGATTGTTCAGTTTGGACAACTGACGGTTCATCTTGTTGCTTAGATTAGGTATTTTTTTTCCGAAATTCTTGAAGATGAATTCTAGAGTTTCATGATGATTTGTTGAAGTCTGGCTGGCTGAGAAGCCATGTCTAATCTCATTGGACCGAGGTTTCAACTTATCATCACAAGAACTTGTTGATTTTTATCAATCTTGCTCTTGGAGCAGTGATCTGCTAAGGCTTGGCTGGCCTTTGGCCATGTCTAGTGTTTTGGACCGAAGCTTTCTTTGAAAGCTTGGCTGGCTGTGAAGCCATGTCTAATTCCTGGACCGGAGTCTTAGACTAACATTGCACTGATTCCTGGAATTCTCATTAAGAATTTTGATATCTTTTTCCACTTAATTTTCGAAAAACACAAAAAAATCAAAAAAATCATAAAATCCAAAAATTTCTTGTTTGAGTCTAGTGTCTCATCTTAAGTTTGGTGTCAATTGCATGCATTCATGTGTCTTAAGTGATCTTCAGAATGTTCTTGATGATTTACTTGCTCTGATCTTTGAATTCTATTGACTTGAAGTATTTTGTGTGTCTCATATGCATTCTCATATTGTTAGTGTCAGTGGTATACAAACTGCTAAGTTTGGTATCTTGCATGCATTGTTATTTGATTTTAGTTGCATTTTGATTATTAAAAAATCCAAAAATATTTTTAATTTGTGTCTTCTCAAGTCAATAATACAGAGAATTGAAGATTCAGAACATACAGCAGAGGAATTGCACAAAAAAAAAAAAAAAACTGGGCGTTCAAAACGCCCAGTGAAGAAGGACAGACTGGCGTTTAAACGCCAGCCAGGGTACCTGGTTGGGCGTTTAACGCCCAAAAGGGTATAGTTTTGGGCGTTAAACGCCAGAATGTGCACCATTCTGGGCGTTTAACGCCAGGATGGCACAAGGGGGAGAATTTTGTTTTCAAATCAAATTTTTTCAAGTTTTTCAAAGTTTTTCAAAATCAAATCTTTTTCAAATCATATCTTTTCTATCAAATGTTTTCAAAATCAATTCCTTTCCTTTTTTAAAGATACTTACTATCAATTAATGATTTGATTCAACATTTCAAGTATGTTGCCTTTTCTGTTGAGAAAGGTTTAATGTTTGAATCATATCTTTTCTTGATAGCCAAGTTACTAATTTTTAAAATCAAATCTTTTTAAAATTGTTTTCAAATCATATCTTTTCAATCACATATTTTTAAAATCAATCATATCTTCTTAACCTCATCTTTTTCAAAATAGTTTTCAATCAAATCTTTTTTATTTCTAATTTCAAAATCTTTTTCAAAAATCATCTCATTTTTTTCCCACTCTCATTTTCGAAAATTAAGTAATGTTTTTCAAAAATATTTTCAAAATCTTTCACTCAATTTTCGAAAATTACTTCCCTTCTCCTCACATCCTTCTATTTATGGACTAACACTATTCCTTAATGCGAAATTCGAACTCCATCTCCTTTGATAAGTTCGAATTTTCTACTTCTGTCTTCTACTCTTCTTTTCCTCTGACACTTCAAGGAATCTCTATACTGTGACATAGAGGATTCCACATTTTCTTGTTCCCTTCTCTTTCTTATGAGCAGGAGCAAAGACAAAAGCATTCTTGTTAAGCCTGATCCTGAACCCGAAAGGACCTTGAAGAGAAAGCTAAGAGAAGCCAAAGCACAACTCTCTTTAGAGGATCTGACCGAATTCTTCAAAGAAGAAGAACACATGGCAGCCGAAAACAACAATGCAAACAATGCAAGGAAGGTGCTGGGTGACTTTACTGCACCTACTCCCGACTTCTATGGGAGAAGCATCTCTATCCCTGCCATTGGAGCAAACAACTTTGAGCTTAAGCCTCAATTAGTTTCTCTAATGCAACAGAATTGCAGGTTCCATGGACTTCCATTGGAAGATCCTCATCAGTTTTTAGCTGAGTTCTTGCAAATTTGTGACACTGTCAAGACTAATGGGGTAGACCCTGAGGTCTATAGACTTATGCTATTCCCTTTTGCTGTAAGAGACAGAGCCAGAACATGGTTGGACTCACAACCCAAAGAAAGCCTGGACTCATGGGAAAAGCTAGTCAATGCCTTCTTGGCAAAGTTCCTTCCACCTCAAAAATTGAGCAAGCTTAGAGTGGAAGTCCAAACCTTCAGACAGAAGGATGGAGAATCCCTCTATGAAGCTTGGGAAAGATACAAACAATTAATCAGAAAGTGTCCATTTGACATGCTTTCTGAATGGAGCATCATAGGTATTTTCTATGATGGTCTCTCTGAACTATCCAAGATGTCTTTGGATAGCTCTGCTGGAGGATCTCTTCATCTGAAGAAGACGCCTACAGAAGCTCAAGAACTAATTGAAATGGTTGCAAATAACCAATTCATGTACACTTCTGAAAGGAATCCTGTGAACAATGGGGCTAATCAGAAGAAAGGAGTTCTTGAGATTGATACTCTGAATGCCATATTGGCTCAGAACAAGATATTGACTCAACAAGTCAATTTGATTTCTCAAAGTCTGTCTGGAATGCAAAATGCACCAAGCAGTACTAAGGAAGCTTCATCTGAGGAAGAAGCCTATGATCCTGAGAACCCTTCAATGGAAGAGGTGAATTACCTAGGAGAACCCTATGGAAACACCTACAATTCTTCATGGAGAAATCACCCAAATTTCTCATGGAAGAATCAAGAAAGACCTCAACAAGGTTTCAATAACAATAATGGTGGAAGAAACAGGTTTAGCAATGGCAAGCCTGATCTCATGTTCTTTTGTTTATAAAGGATGTATACTCTTAGGGCACTGTTTATTTTCTTAACTTGAATTCACAACTCCATTCAACTAACCAGCAAGTGTACTGGGTCGTCCAAGTAATAAACCTTACGTGAGTAAGGGTCGAATCCACAGAGATTGTTGGTATGAAGCAAGCTATGGTCACCTTGCAAATCTCAGTTAGGGAGATTAAAGGGTAATTGTGATTATTGGATTGTAAATAAAAGGGAATAATAAAAGGGATAGAAATACTTATGTAGATTCATTGGTAGGAATTTCAGATAAGCGGAATGGAGGTGCTGTAGAGCTCACGGACGCCTGCTCTCCTATTCCTTCTACTCAATCCTTCTTACTCCTTTCCATGGCAAGCTTTGTATAGGGGTTCACCATCAACTGTGGCTACTTTCAATCCTCTCGGGGAAATATCCTATGCGGCTGTCACTCGCACAGCTAACCAGTCTGGAGGCATCACCCATGGTTGATGGCTACATCCCATCCTCGCAGTGAAAACTAATGCTCACGCACTCTGTCACAGTACGGCTAATCACCGGTTGGTTCCCTCCCCTACTGGAATAGAATCCCTCTTTTGCGTCTGTCACTAACGCCCAGCAGGTTACAAGTTTGAAGCACGTCACAGTCATTCATTACCGGAATCCTACTCGGAATACCACAGACAAGGTGAGACTTTCCGGATTCCCAGGATCCTACTCGGAACACCACAGACAAGGTTGGACTTTCCGGATCCTCATAAATGCCGCCATCTATCTAGCTTATACCACGAAGATTCTGTTGGGGAATCTAAGAGATACACATTCAAGCTCTATTGCATGTAGAACGGAAGTGGTTATCAATCACGCGCGTTCATAAGTGAGAATGATGATGAGGGTTATCTAACTCATCACATTCATCATGTTCTTGGGTATGAATGAATATCTTGGAATAAGAATAAGAGAGATTTGAATAAAAGAAAATAGAACTTCATTAATACTTGAGGTACAGCAGAGCTCCACACCCTTAATCTATGGTGTGCAGAAACTCCACCGTTGAAAATACATAAGCAAAGGGTTCAGGCATGGCCGAATGGCCAGCCCCCAAAACGTGATCAATGATCTCCTAGGATGAAGAATAAAACAGAACTGAGACCAAAGATGTCTAATACAATAGATAAGTGTCCTATATATACTAGACTAGCTACTAGGGTTTACATGAGTAAGTAATTGATGCATAAATCCACTTCCGGGGCCCACTTGGTGTGTGCTTGGGCTGAGCTTGATCAATCCACGAGCTGAGGCTTCTCTTGGAGTTGAACTCCGAGTTATGACGTGTTTTGGGCGTTCAACTTCGGATCATGACGTTTTTCTGGCGTTTAACTCCAGACAGCAGCATGAACTTGGCGTTCAACGCCAAGTTACGTCGTCATTCTTCGAATAAAGTATTGACTATTATATATTGCTGGAAAGCCCTGGATGTCTACCTTCCAACGCCGTTGAGAGCGCACCATTTGGAGTTCTGTAGCTCCAGAAAATCCATTTCGAGTGCAGGGAGGTCAGAATCCAACAGCATCAGCAGTCCTTTTGTCAGCCTTTTTCAGAGTTTTGCTCAAATCCCTCAATTTCAGTCAGAATTTACCTGAAATCACAGAAAAACACACAAACTCATAGTAAAGTCCAGAAATGTGAATTTAACATAAAAACTAATGAAAACATCCCTAAAAGTAGCTTAAACTTACTAAAAACTACCTAAAAACAATGCCAAAAAGCGTATAAATTATCCGCTCATCACAACACCAAACTTAAATTGTTGCTTGTCCCCAAGCAACTGAAAATCAAATAGGATAAAAAGAAGAGAATATACTATAAATTCAGAAATATCAATGAATATTAATTATAATTAAATGAGCGGGACGTGTAGCTTTTTGCTTCTGAACAGTTTTGGCATCTCACTTCTTCCTTTGAAGTTTAGAATGGTTGGCTTCTCTAGGAACTTAGAATTTCAGATAGTGTTATTGACTTTCCTATTTTAAGCATGTTGATTCTTGAACACAGCTATTTTATGAGTCTTGGCTGTGGCCCTAAGCACTTTGTCTTCCAGTATTACCACCGGATACACAAATGCCACAGACACATAACTGGGTGAACCTTTTCAGATTGTGACTTAGCTTTGCTAAAGTCCCCAATTAGTGGTGTCCAGAGCTCTTAGGCACACTCTTTTGCTTTGGATCACGACTTTAACCACTCAGTCTCAAGCTTTTCACTTGGACCTTCATGACACAAGCACATGGTTAGGGACAGCTTGATTTAGCCGCTTAGACCTGGATTTAATTTCCTTGGGCCCTCCTATCCATTGATGCTCAAAGCCTTGGATCCTTGCTTAAAATTTTCGCCAATTTTTTTTTTCTTGCTTCAAGAATCAATTTCATGATGTTTTTCAGATCATCAATAACATTTCTCTTTGTTCATCATTCTTTCAAGAGCCAACAATTTTAACACTCATAAACAACAAGATCCAAAGACATATGCACTGTTCATTCATTCATTCAGAAAACAAAAAGCATTGTCACCACATCAATATAATCAAACTAAATTCAATAATAATTTCGAAAATTATGTACTTCTTGTTCTTTTGAATTAAAACATTTTTCTTTTTAAGAGAGGTGAAGGACTAATGGAATTTATTCATAGCTTTAAGGCATGGTTACATACTAATGATCATGAAATAAAGACACAAAACATAGATAAACACAATAATTAAAAACCGAAAACAGAAAGAAATAAAGAACAAGGAATGAATCCACCTTTAGTGGCGTCTTCTTCTTGAAGGACCAATGATGTTCTTCAACTCTTCTATGTCCCTTCCTTGCCTTTGTTGCTCCTCCCTCATTGCTCTTTGATCTTCTCTTATTTCTTGGAGAATGATGGAGTGCTCATGATGTTCCACCCTTAATTGCTCCACATTATGGCTCAATTCTTCTAAGGAGGTGTTAAGTTGCTCCCAATAGTTGTTGGGAGGAAAGTGCATTCCTTGAGGCATTTGTTGATGATGAACTTCCTCATGTTCTCCTTGAGGGCCGTGAGGAACTTCTCTTGTTTGCTCCATCTTTTTCTTGGTGATGGGCTTGTCTTCTTCAATGGAGACATCTCCTTCTATGATAACTCCAGCTGAGTAACATAGATGGCATATAAGGTGGGGAAGGCTAGCCGTGCCATGTATGAAGGCTTGTCAGCTATTTTGTAGAGTTCATTGGAGATGACTTCATGAACTTCCACCTCCTCTCCAATCATGATGCTATGAACCATGATGGCCCGATCCACAGTAACTTCAGATCGGTTGCTTGTAGGGATGATGGATCTTTGAATGAACTCCAACCATCCTCTAGCTACAGGCTTGAGGTCCAGTCTTCTTAGTTGGACTGGCTTGCCTTTGGAGTCTACTCTCCATTGGGCGCCTTCCACACATATGTCCATAAGGACTTGGTCCAACCTTTGGTTAAAGTTGACCCTTCTTGTGTAGGGGCGTTCATCACCTTGCATCATGGGTAAGTGAAACGCCAACCTCACATTTTCCGGACTGAAATCCAAGTATTTCCCCCTAACCATTGTGAGATAATTCTTTGGGCTTGGGTTCATACTTTGGTCATGGTTCCTAGTGATCCATGCATTAGCATAGAACTCTTGAACCATCAATAATCCGACTTGTTGCATGGGGTTGGCTAAGACTTCCCAATCTCTTCTTTGGATTTCATGTCGGATTTCCGGATACTCATTTTTCTTGAGTTTGAAAGGGACCTCAGGGATCACCTTCTTCTTTGCCACAACATCATAGAAGTGGTCTTGGTGGCTCTTGGAGATGAATCTCTCCTTCTCCCATGACTCGGAAGTGGAAGCTTTTGCCTTCCCTTTTCCTTTTCTTGAAGGAACTCCGGTCTTGGGTGCCATTGATGGTGAATGAAAAATAAAAAGCTTAGGCTTTTTACCACACCAAACTTAAAATTTGCTCGTCCTCGAGCAAAAAAAGAAAAGAAGAGTAGAAGAAGAAGAAGAAAATATGGTAGAGAGGGAGAAGAGAGGGTTCGGCTATGTAGGAGAATGTGGGGTTGTGTTGTGTGAAAATGAAGGGGAATTGAAGGGTATTTATAGGGAGGGGGGGAGGTATAGGTTCGGCCATTTTGGGTGGGAAAGGGTGGGAAATTGATTTTGAATTTTATGAAGGTAGGTGGGGTTTATGGGGAAGAGTGGATTGATGTGAATGGTGAATGGGGTAATTGGGAAGAGGAGTTGAGGTGATTGGTGAAGGTTTTTGGGAAGTGTGATATTGAGAATGAGATTTGGATTAAGAGAGTGTGATTAGGATTAAAAGGGAAGGTGGGAATATGGTAGGTAGGGATCCTGTGGGGTCCACAGGTCCTGAGGTGAAAAGAAATTCCATTCCTTCACCATATAGGCATGTAACATGCCTCCATGCATCATCCTGGCGTTCAAACGCCCTTTGATGCATGTTCTGGGCGTTAAACGCCCATGTGATGCTTGTTTCTGGCGTTGAACGCCAGTTTCAAGCTTGTTTCTGGCGTTCAGCGCCAGATTGTCCTCTGTGTGCGCATCCTGGCGTTAAACGCCAGGATGTAGCTTGTTTTGGGCGTTCAGCGCCAGAATGGTGCTCTGTTCTGGCGTTGAACGCCGGCCAGATGCACCTTCTGGGCGTTGAACGCCAGCCCGTGCGTCCTCCAGGGTGAAAAAATTTTTTTTCTTCTGTTTTTGACTCTGTTTTTAATTTTTTTGATTTTTTCGTGACTTCTCATGATCATGTACCTAATTAAACACAAAAATAACAAAGAAACAAAATAAAATAAAATTAGATAAATAAAATTGGGTTGCCTCCCAACAAGCGCTTCTTTAATGTCAATAGCTTGACAGTGGCTCTCATGGAGCCACAAGGTGATCAGGTCAACTTAAGTGTGGTATTCCCAACACCAAACTTAGAGTTTGGATATGGGGTTTGGACACCAAACTTAGAGTTTGGTTGTGGCTTCACAACACCAAACTTAGAGTTTGACTGTGTGGGCTCTTCTTGACTCTGAACTGAGAGAAGTTCTTCATGCTTACTCTCTTTTGTCACAGAGGGATGGCCATGTGCCTGAAACACAAGGTAATCCCCATTCAATTGAAGGACTAACTCACCTCTGTTGACATCTATCACAGCTCCTGCTGTGGCTAGGAAAGGTCTTCCTAGGATGATGCATTCATCATCTTCCTTCCTAGTGTCTAGGATTATGAAATCAGTAGGGATGTAAAGGCCTTCAACCCTTACTAGCACGTCCTCTACTATTCCATAAGCTTGTCTTATGGACTTATCTGCCAATTGTAATGAGAACAAGGCAGGTTGTACCTCAATGATTCCCAGCTTCTCCATCACAGAGAGTGGCATAAGATTTATCCCTGACCCAAGATCACATAGAGCTTTTTCAAAGCTCATGGTGCCAATGGTGCAAGGTATTAGGAATTTGCCAGGATCTTGTTTCTTTTGAGGTAGAGTCTTTTGAATCCAAGTATCTAGTTCACTAATGAGCAAGGGAGGTTCACTTTCCCAAGTCTCATTACCAAACAGCTTGGCATTCAGCTTCATGATAGCTCCTAAGTATTGAGCAACTTGCTCTCCAGTCACGTCTTCATCCTCTTCAGAGGATGAATATTCTTCAGAGCTCATGAATGGCAGAAGGAGATTTAAAGGAATCTCTATGGTCTCTAGATGAGCCTCATATTCCTCAGGATCCTTAATAGGAAACTCCTTCTTGCTTGAGGAACGTCCCAGGAGGTCTTCCTCACTGGGATTTTCGTCCTCCTCCTCCTTGGTGTATTCGGCCACTTTGATTAAATCAATGGCCTTGCACTCTCCTTTTGGATTTTCTTCTGTATTACTTGGGAGAGTACTGGGAGGAGTGTCAATGACTTTCTTACTCAGCTGGCCCACTTGTGCCTCCAAATTTCTAATAGAGGATCTTGTTTCATTCATGAAACTAAAAGTGACCTTTGACAGATCAGAGACTATATTGGCTAAATTAGAATTATTTTGTTCAGAGTTCTCTGTCTGTTGCTGAGAAGATGATGGATATGGCTTACTATTATTCAGCCTATTACGTCCACCATTGTTAAAACCTTGTTGAGGTTTTTGTTGATCCTTCCAGGAGAAATTTGGATGATTTCTCCATGATGAGTTATAGGTGTTTCCATAAGGTTCACCTAAGTAATTAACCTCTGCCATGGCAGGGTTTTCAGGATCATAAGCTTCTTCAGAAGCTGCCTCTCTAGTACTATTAGATGCATGTTGCAATCCATTCAGATTTTGAGAGATCATGTTGACCTGTTGAGTCAACACTTTGTTCTGAGCCAATATGGCATTCAGAGCATCAATTTCAAGAACTCCTTTCTTCTGAGGTACCCCATTATTCACGGAATTCCTCTCAGAAGTGTACATGAATTGGTTGTTTGCAACCATGTCAATGAGTTCTTGAGCCTCTTCAGGCGTTTTCTTCAGGTGAATAGATCCACCTGCAGAATGATCCAATGACATTTTCGAAAATTCAGAGAGACCATAATAGAATATATCTAATATGGTCCATTCTGAGAACATGTCAGATGGACATCTTTTGGTCAGCTGCTTGTATCTTTCCCAAGCTTCATAGAGGGATTCACCATCTTTTTGTTTGAAGGTTTGAACATCCACTCTCAGCTTGCTCAGCTTTTGAGGAGGAAAGAACTTATCTAAGAATGCAGTGACAAGCTTATCCCATGAGTCCAGGCTATCCTTGGGTTGTGAATCCAACCATACTCTAGCTCTGTCTCTTACAGCAAAAGGGAAAAGCAAGAGTCTGTAGACTTCAGGAGTAACTCCATTTGTCTTTACAGTGTCACAGATCTGCAAGAACTCAGTTAAAAACTGGTAAGGATCTTCAGATGGAAGTCCATAAAACTTGCAGTTTTGTTGCATTAAAGCAACTAGTTGAGGCTTAAGCTCAAAATCATTGGCTCCAATGGCAGGAATGGAGATGCTTCTTCCATCAAACTTGGACGTTGGCTTTGTGAAGTCTCCAAGCATTCTTCTTGCATTATTATTATTATTTTCTTCTGCCATCTCTTTCTCTTGTTCGAAAATTTCTAAAAGGTTATTTCTGGATTGTTGCAATTTAGCTTCTCTTAATTTTCTCTTCAGAGTCCTTTCAGGTTCTGGATCAATTTCAACAAGAGTGCCCTTTTCCCTGTTCCTGCTCATATGAGAGAGAAGAAAACAAGAAAAGAAAAAGGAATCCTCTATGTCACAGTATAGAGATTCCTTTATGTTAGTAGAAAAAGAAAGGGGTAGAAGGATGAAGAAGAATGGAAAAAAAAAGAAGAAACACAACTGTGAGGATGGCAGAGATGTGAGATGAGATGTTAGGATATGAATGAAGAGAGGTGAAGAGAAGTGTTAGTAATTAAATAATTAAATAGAAGGAGAGAAGAGGAGAGAAATTCGAAATTAATTTTTGAAAAAGAGTTAGTGATTTTCGAAAATTAAAGATAAGGTAAGTTTAAAATTAAAATTTAAAACAAAAAGAATTTTTGAAAAGAGAGGGATAATTTTCGAAAAATTAGAGAGGGAAAAGTAGTTAGGTGGTTTTGAAAAAGATAAGAAACAAACAAAAAGTTAATTAGTTGATTGAAAAAGATTTGAAATCAAAATTTGAAAAAGATAAGAAGATAAGAAGTTAGATAAGATATTTTGAGATTAAATTTTGAAAAATAAAATTTTTGAAAAAGATAAGATAAAAGATAAAAAGATATAATTGAAAAAGATATTTTGAAAAAGATTTAATTTTAAAGAATTTACTTGACTAACAAGAAACTACCAGATAAGATTCTAGAATTTAAAGATTGAACCTTTCTTAACAAGAAAGTAACAAACTTCAAATTTTTGAACCAATCACATTAATTGTTAGTTTGATTTTCGAAAATTTGATAAAAAGATAAGAAAATATTTTGAAAATATTTTGAAAAATAATTTTTGAAATTTTCGAAAATTATAAAAGAATGAAAAAGATATGATTTTTGAAAAAGATTTTGAAAAGAAAAGATTTTTAAAATTGAAATTTTGACTTGACTTGTAAGAAACAACTAATCTTAAAATTTTTGACCAAGTCAATCCCAAAATTTCGAAATTTTGGAGGGAAATAAGGGAAAGATATTTTTGATTTTTAAATTTTTAAAGAAAAACACAAAAATGACCCAAAACATGAAAATTTTGGATCAAGACACAAGATGCATGCAAGAATGCTATGAATGTCAAGATGAACACCAAGAACACTTTGAAGATCATGATGAACATCAAGAACATAATTTTGAAAAATTTTTAATGCAAAGAAATCATGCACGACACCAAACTTAGAAATTTTTAATGCATGGAAAATATGAATGCAAAAATGCACATGAAAAACAACAAACAACACAAAACAAGAAATCATCAAGATCAAACAAGAAGACTTGTCAAGAACAACTTGAAGATCATGAAGAACACTATGAATGCATGGAGTTTTTCGAAAAAATGCAAGAAAAATTCTAAAAGCATGCAATTGACACCAAACTTAAAAATTGACTCAAGACTCAAACAAGAAACACAAATATTTTTGATTTTTATAATTTTCTAATTTTTTGGATTTTTATTAATTATTTTCGAAAATAATTTTTGGAAAAACGAAAAATAAAAGAAAAATTTTTGAAAAAGATTTTGAAAAGAAAATTACCTAATCTGAGCAACAAGATGAACCGTCAGTTGTCCATACTCGAACAATCCCCGGCAACGGCGCCAAAAACTTGGTGGACGAAATTGTGATCACATGTTCTTTTGTTTATAAAGGATGTATACTCTTAGGGCACTGTTTATTTTCTTAACTTGAATTCACAACTCCGTTCAACTAACCAGCAAGTGTACTGGGTCGTCCAAGTAATAAACCTTACGTGAGTAAGGGTCGAATCCACAGAGATTGTTGGTATGAAGCAAGCTATGGTCACCTTGCAAATCTCAGTTAGGGAGATTAAAGGGTAATTGTGATTATTGGATTGTAAATAAAAGGGAATAATAAAAGGGATAGAAATACTTATGTAGATTCATTGGTAGGAATTTCAGATAAGCGGAATGGAGGTGCTGTAGAGCTCACGGACGCCTGCTCTCCTATTCCTTCTACTCAATCCTTCTTACTCCTTTCCATGGCAAGCTTTGTATAGGGGTTCACCATCAACTGTGGCTACTTTCAATCCTCTCGGGGAAATATCCTATGTGGCTCTCACTCGCACAGCTAACCAGTCTGGAGGCATCACCCATGGTTGATGGCTACATCCCATCCTCGCAGTGAAAACTAATGCTCACGCACTCTGTCACAGTACGGCTAATCACCGGTTGGTTCCCTCCCCTACTGGAATAGAATCCCTCTTTTGCGTCTGTCACTAACGCCCAGCAGGTTACAAGTTTGAAGCACGTCACAGTCATTCATTACCGGAATCCTACTCGGAATACCACAGACAAGGTGAGACTTTCCGGATTCCCAGGATCCTACTCGGAACACCACAGACAAGGTTGGACTTTCCGGATCCTCATAAATGCCGCCATCTATCTAGCTTATACCACGAAGATTCTGTTGGGGAATCTAAGAGATACACATTCAAGCTCTGTTGCATGTAGAACGGAAGTGGTTGTCAATCACGCGCGTTCATAAGTGAGAATGATGATGAGGGTTATCTAACTCATCACATTCATCATGTTCTTGGGTACGAATGAATATCTTGGAATAAGAATAAGAGAGATTTGAATAAAAGAAAAGAACTTCATTAATACTTGAGGTACAGCAGAGCTCCACACCCTTAATCTATGGTGTGCAGAAACTCCACCGTTGAAAATACATAAGCAAAGGGTTCAGGCATGGCCGAATGGCCAGCCCCCAAAACGTGATCAATGATCTCCTAGGATGAAGAATAAAACAGAACTGAGACCAAAGATGTCTAATACAATAGATAAGTGTCCTATATATACTAGACTAGCTACTAGGGTTTACATGAGTAAGTAATTGATGCATAAATCCACTTCCGGGGCCCACTTGGTGTGTGCTTGGGCTGAGCTTGATCAATCCATGAGCTGAGGCTTCTCTTGGAGTTGAACTCCGAGTTATGACGTGTTTTGGGCGTTCAACTCCGGATCATGACGTTTTTCTGGCGTTTAACTCCAGACAGCAGCATGAACTTGGCGTTCAACGCCAAGTTACGTCGTCATTCTTCGAATAAAGTATGGACTATTATATATTGCTGGAAAGCCCTGGATGTGTACTTTCCAACGCCGTTGAGAGCGCGCCATTTGGAGTTCTGTAGCTCCAGAAAATCCATTTCGAGTGCAGGGAGGTCAGAATCCAACAGCATCAGCAGTCCTTTTGTCAGCCTTTTTCAGAGTTTTGCTCAAATCCCTCAATTTCAGTCAGAATTTACCTGAAATCACAGAAAAACACACAAACTCATAGTAAAGTCCAGAAATGTGAATTTAACATAAAAACTAATGAAAACATCCCTAAAAGTAGCTTAAACTTACTAAAAACTACCTAAAAACAATGCCAAAAAGCGTATAAATTATCCGCTCATCAAAGCCTTTTCCATCATCTTCTCAGCAACAGACAGAGAGTTCTAAGCAGAATACCTCTGACTTAGCAACAATGGTCTCTGATCTAATCAAAACCACTCAAAGTTTCATGACTGAAACAAGGTCCTCCATCAGAAATTTGGAAGGACAAGTGGGTCAGCTGAGCAAGAAAGTTACTGGACTCCCTCCTAGTACTCTCCCAAGCAACACAGAAGAAAATCCAAAAGGAGAGTGCAAAGCCATTAACATGGCCGAATTCTGGGAGGAAGAAGAGGCAGTGAACGCCACTGAGGAAGACCTCACTGGACGTCCACTGGCCTCCAATGAGTTCCCCAATGAGGAACCATGGGAATCTGAAGCTCAAAATGAGACCATAGAGATTCCATTGGAATTACTTCTGCCATTCATGAGCTCTAATGAGTATTCTTCCTCTGAAGAGGATGAGTATGTCACTGAAGAGCAAGTTGCTAAATACCTTGGAGCAATCATGAAGCTAAATGACAAGTTATTTGGAAATGAGACTTGGGAGGATGAACCCCCTTTGCTCACCAAAGAACTGGATGACTTGTCTAGGCAGAAACTGCCTCAAAAGAGGCAGGATCCTGGGAAGTTTTCAATACCTTGTGCCATAGGCACCATGACCTTCAAGAAGGCCTTGTGTGACTTAGGGTCAAGTGTAAACCTCATGCCCCTCTCTGTAATGGAGAAGCTAGGGATCTTTGAGGTGCAAGCTGCAAAAATCTCACTAGAGATGGCAGACAACTCAAGAAAACAAGCTCATGGACTTGTAGAGGATGTTTTGGTGAAAATTGAAAACCATTACATCCCTGCTGATTTCATAGTCCTAGAGACTGGGAAGTGCATGGATGAAACCATCATCCTTGGCAGACCCTTCCTAGCCACAGCAAAGGCTGTGATTGATGTTGATAGAGGCGAACTGATCATTCAAGTGAATGAAGAATCCTTGGTGTTTAAGGCCCAAGGATATCCCTCTATCACCATGGAGAAGAAGCATGAAGAGCTTCTCTCAAAACAGAGCCAAACAGAGCCCCCACAGTCAAACTCTAAGTTTGGTGTTGGGAGGCCACAACCAAACTCTAAGTTTAGTGTTGAACCCCCACATTCAAACTCTAAGTTTGGTGTTGGGAGGTTCCAACATGGCTCTGAGTATCTGTGAGGCTCCATGAGAGTCCTCTGTCAAGCTAATGACATTAAAGATCAGAAGCGCTTGTTGGGAGGCAACCCAATGTTTATAATTAACTATTTTCTTTTGTTATTTTACCTTTTTGTAGGTTGATGATCATAAGAAGTCACAAAATCAATGAAAAAAGCAAAAATAGAATGAAAAACAGGAAGAAAAATAGCACACCCTGGAGGACGCACTTACTGGCGTTTAAACGCCAGTAAGGTTAGCTGTTGGGCGTTTAACGCCCAGTCTGGCACCATTCTGGGCGTTTAACGCCAGAAAGGGGCACCAGACTGGCGTTAAACGCCAGAAAAGGGCAAGAACCTGGCGTTAAACGCCAGGAATGGGCACCAGCCCGGCGTTTAACGCCAGAAATGGCACAAAACGTGATTTTGCATGCCATTTGGTGCAGGGATGACTTTTCCTTGACACCTCAGGATCTGTGGACCCCACAGGATCCCCACCTACCCTACCACTCTCTCTCCCTTCTTCACCAATCACCTCAACACCTCTTCCCCAAAAACCCCTCACCTATCAAATCTCTTCTTTCTCTTCACCACTCACATCCATCCTTCATAAAACCCTACCTACCCCTCCATTCAAATTCAAACCACTTTCCCACCCAAACCCACCCTCAAATGGCCGAACAACCCTCTCCCCCTCTCCTATATAAACCCTCCTTCACTCCTTCATTTTCACACACCTTAAACACCATCTCTCTCCCCTTTGGCCGAATACAAAGCCATTCCCTTTCTCCTCATTTCTTCTTCTTCTACTCTCTTCTTTCTTCTTTTGCTCGAGGACGAGCAAACATTTTAAGTTTGGTGTGGTAAAAGCATTGCTTTTTGTTTTTCCATAACCATTTATGGCATCCAAGGCCGGAGAAACCTCTAAAAAGAGGAAAGGGAAAGCAAAAGCTTCCACCTCCGAGTCATGGGAGATGGAGAGATTCATCTCAAGGGTGCATCAAGACCACTTCTATGAAGTTGTGGCCTTGAAGAAGGTGATCCCCGAGGTCCCCTTTTCACTCAAAAAGGGTGAATATCCGGAGATCCGACATGAGATCCGAAGAAGAGGTTGGGAAGTTCTTACCAACCCCATTCAACAAGTCAGAATCTTGATGGTTCAAGAGTTCTATGCCAATGCATGGATCACCAAGAACCATGATCAAAGTGTGAACCCGAATCCAAAGAATTATTTTACTATGGTTCGGGGGAATTACTTGGATTTTAGTCCGGAAAGTGTAAGGTTGGCATTCAATTTGCCCATGATGCAAGGAGATGAACATCCTTACACTAGAAGGGTCAACTTTGATCAAAGGTTGGACCAAGTCCTCACAGTCATATGTGAAGAGGGCGCACAATGGAAGAGAGATTCAAGAGGTAAGCCGGTTCAATTGAGAAGGCATGACCTCAAACCCGTGGCTAGAGGATGGTTGGAGTTCATTCAACGCTCAATCATTCCCACTAGCAACCGGTCCGAAGTTACTCTAGACCGGGCCATCATGATTCATAGCATCATGATTGGAGAAGAAGTGGAAGTTCATGAGGTTATAGCCCAAGAACTCTATAAGGTGGCGGACAAGTCCTCTACCTTAGCAAGGTTAGCCTTTCCTCATCTCATTTGTCACCTCTGTTATTCAGTGGGAGTTGACATAGAGGGAGACATCCCTATTGATGAGGATAAGCCCATCACTAAGAAAAGGATGGAGCACACAAGAGACCCCACTCATCATGAGATCCCTGAGATGCCCAAGGGATGCACTTTCCTCCACAAAACTATTGGGAGCAACTGAACACCTCCCTAGGAGAATTGAGTTCCAACATGGGACAACTAAGGGTGGAGCATCAAGAACACTCCATCATCCTCCATGAAATTAGAGAAGATCAAAGAATCATGAGAGAGGAGCAACAAAGACAAGGAAGAGACATTGAGGAGCTCAAGCACTCCATAGGATCTTCAAGAGGAAGAAAGAGCCGCCATCACTAAGGTGGACCCGTTCTTTAATCTCCTTGTTCTTTATTTTCTGTTTTTCGAATTTTAGTGCTTATGTTTATCCATGTTTGTGTCTTGTGATCATTAGTGTCTTAGTGTCTATGCCTTAAAGTTATGAATGTCCTATGAATCCATCACCTTTCTTGAATAAAAACGTGCTTAATTGAGAAAAAAAAGAAAGAATTGCATGAATTTTGAATTTTATAATAGTTTAATTAGTTTGATGTGGTGGCAATACTCTTGTTCTCTGAATGTATGCTTAAACAGTGCATATGTATCTTGAATTTGTGGTTCATGAAGGTTGGCTCTTGAAAGAATGATGAAAAAGGAGACATGTTACTGAGGATCTGAAAAATCATTAAAAATGATTCTTGAAGCAAGAAAAAGCAGTGAATACAAAAAAAAAGAGAGAAAGCAAGCGAAAAAAAACCAAAAAAAAAAGAAAAAAAAGAAAGAGAAAAAGAAAGAAAAAGAAAGAATAAAGTTGTGATCCAAGGCAAAAAGAGTGTGCTTAAGAACCCTGGACACCTCTAATTGGGGACTTTAGCAAAGCTGAGTCACAATCTAAAAAGGTTCACCCAATTATGTGTCTGTGGCATGTATGTATCCGGTGGTAATACTGGAAGACAGAGTGCTTTGGGCCACGGCCAAGACTCATAAAGTAGCTGTGTTCAAGAATCATCATACTCTACTAGGAGAATCAATAACACTATCTGGATTCTGAGTTCCTAAAGAAGCCAACCATTCTGAATTTCAAAGGATAGAGTGAGATGCCAAAACTGTTCAGAGGCAAAAAGCTAAAAGCCCCGCTCATCTAATTAATACTGATCTTCATAGATGTTTTTGAAATTCATTGCATATTCTCTTCTTTTTATCTTATTTGATTTTCAGTTGCTTGAGGACAAGCAACAATTTAAGTTTGGTGTTGTGATGAGCGGATAATTTATACAATTTTTGGCATTGTTTTTAGTATGTTTTGGTATGATCTAGTTAGTTTTTAGTATATTTTTATTAGTTTTTAGTTAAAAATCACTTTTCTGGACTTTACTATGAGTCTGTGTGTTTTTCTGTGATTTCAGGTATTTTCTGGCTGAAATTGAGGGACCTGAGAAAAAATCTGATTCAGAGACTAAAAAGGACTGCAGATGCTGTTGGATTCTGACCTCCCTGCACTCGAAGTGGATTTTCTGGAGCTACAGAAGCCCAATTGGCGCGCTCTCAACGGCGGTGGAAAGTAGACATCCTGGGCTTTCCAGCAATATATGATAGTCCATACTTTGCCCAAGATTTGATGGCCCAAACCGGCGTTCAAAGTCACCCTCAGGAATCCCAGCGTTAAACGCTGGAACTGGCACCCAAATGGGAGTTAAACGCCCAAACTGGAATAAAAACTGGCGTTTAACTCCAAGAAGAGTCTCTACACGAAATTGCTTCATTGCTCAGCCCAAGCACACACCAAGTGGGCCCGGAAGTGGATTTTTATGTCATTTACTCATCTCTGTACACCCTAGGCTACTAGTTTTCTATATGTAGGACCTTTTACTATTGTATTAGAGAGCTTTTGATCATGTTTTATGATTGAACTCAAATTGGGAGGCTGGCCATTCGGCCATGCCTAGACCTTATGCTTATGTATTTTCAACGGTGGAGTTTTTACA